>NC_056727.1:112900430-112955430 GCF_019279795.1 Protopterus annectens | reverse complement strand
TGAGCTTCCATCCGTAGGAGCTTCCAAAGCACCATATCCACTCATACTCACTATCATACTATGGTAGAGATCTCTAATCCACCATTATACCTACTGATTCATAAAATCAATATGAATTACAGTTAGGCATGACACTGGAGCACAGCACAATAGGGAACAACAGTCCAGTCCTAACAATACTCTGCAAGTCGGTTTAATGGTTATTCATAGGCAAGTTCTGGCCTAGTACCTTGTACCATTCCCAAACATTATGTCCAATCAACCTCTGCACAACTCATTTATTCTGTGCAAATCTATGTGTTTGGAAGGACCTACATGGATAGTGTTCAGTGAATCAGCCCTGTACATGATTTGTTAACCTCAGGGCATAGCAGACTTTTTAATTCATTCTGACATACAACAATGCAGTCATATGAAAAGGAAATTTTGGAAAAGAGAAAATACTAAGACCCAGCATATATATATTATCTTTCTTTTTAAAGGCATGGTGTAAAGAGCCATGCTGCTTAAGTACTAGGAAAATGCATTGCAAATTATTACTGTACCTCTTGTGAGAGTACACAGCCCTTGTAAGCTTCGGAGAAGTGCAGATAAATGGATATATAACCTTTTATATGGTTGCATTCTGAGAACACTCTGGTAGTTTAACACACATGAGTAAGGTTATCGGCTGTTGCTGCAGTCCAGGACTTAAGTCTCTCATTGTGCATTTACATACTGTGTGAGTCTGAACAAGTCATTTACCTAATCAGTGCTCCAGGGTTACTCCTGGAAAGAGTCACTTATGTATAAGGAGTTTATCCAGTTAACAAACAGGGTGTGCCCATATAATTCAAGAAATGCACATATTCCCCATTAAGACTGTATTTTGTACATCATGACAGACCCTTTCTGACTGTTTGGACATGCAACAAGAAATATAAAGGACTAATGCACATTAAGTGAATCAAGAATACTTTTAGCCACAGTCTATCAAATACTACCAATTGTAGTATATCAGATACCCATGGTCACAGTATAACTTATACTCACAGTCATATAGGTTGTACATTCACGTTTACAGTATATCATATAATCACAAATGTAGCCTATCATACACTCAAGATCACAGTATATTTTCCACCCACAATCATAGAACATCATGCACTCATGGTTACAACATATCATATCCTAACGGTCAGAGGATATCATACACTCATGGTCACAGTGTATCTTATATACACGATCATATTACATCACATACTCACTGGCAAAGTATATCATACACTCCCAATCACAGTATATCTTACAACTAGAATCATATTCATACCTCTCAACTTGGAAACATCAAAAATCTGGAAAAAGGCCCATGAAAAATAGGTACAAATCCGTATGCTGGGTTAACATTCAATTTGCATACATAATTATGTAACCCCTCCCACTCAAATGGGATTGTGGGATACCAACTTTCAAACGCAAACTGAAGAACAGACAACCAAAATATGGCTGCAGAGTCGCCCTGCAGCCATTCCAATGTCCCATTACTTTGCTATTTCACCCCATTACAGGTTCATAGGTGTTTACTAGTCTAATGACCACAAGGGCCTTTTTAAGCCTAGCCATACATCCCAAATCTCTGACAAGTTCTGATACCCTTGATGAGTGTAAGCATGGGCCTGAGAGATAAACCATTTGCAGGTTACCTGTTTGCATTAGAGAAATAGGTGCCAAACCAGGGATGAATTTCTGGTTTTCCATCTACTTGTCCAAGTTGTACTTGAATTGGGTTGGGGGGAACTCTGCTTCACATGGATGGGGAGCCTGTTCCATAAAAAGGGTGGGTAGTCTCTGGGATACATACCTCTGTCTCCAGCAGGTCCTATTTATATCACAGGCAAGGTTTAAGTCTTTATAATGGGTAATTCTGGTACTGTTTGTTTTGTGGATATGCAGGAGATTCATCAGAGTAGGGTTTGACAATGCCCTGTATGCCAGGCATAGATCTCCCCTCAAAATCCTGTAGAAGACAGAATACAGGGATAGGGCCTTGAGACAGTCAGCATAGGACATATTACTTACACCCTGTATTCTTTTAGTGAGGAACCTCTGTGGACGTTCCAGTTGTTTGATATGCCTGGTTAAGTACATACTAAAGGGGGCACTGTTCTCAATGATAGGTCTGACAAATGTTGAATACAGTGGAACAATGACTTCCTTGGACTTAGATGCCATACCTTTGTTTCTAAGTTGTGCAACATTGAATGATTTCCTTACCACTGTTGACATGTGATGATCAAAGACTAAATTACTATGTGTGTGTTTACCATAAACACTGTAATCCGCATACTGCTTTACTTCTACAATGAATATTTGGAATTTATTTAAATATTTTATTTTACATTTATTAGCACAGGCACTAATAGACATCTGCTAAACAAAGGAATACAATCTCACAATGAAAATAGACTTAGCATTAAACCTTCTCTGCCCTTGAAACTCACATTCATTGAAATAGCATTGAAACCCACTTTCACAGAAAATGCATCTGGCCAGTGGCGGATAAAGATTACCTTGGGCTGTTTTCAAATCATAGGCCTCTTGCACAGGAACCATGCATGTGTTCTTTAATACACCTTCCTGACTGTATTAAATTATATTCCTTGTATAATGCAGCACACTTGTTATTGCTTTGAACATTTTTCCAGTAAGCAATGAAACAAAATACATGAACCAATAATGACAAAACTGCCCAATTCAGAACATTTCCATCAGAAAAGTCTACTCAAACTTCTACAATCCACCAGTATCAGTAAATACGCACAATTTCTGCAGAAGTAAAAGTCATCTAAATAATTCCACATTAAAGGGATCTTTAACTAATGAAGAGGTTGCTGCTAGCAAACAACTTTATATTTCACTGTTTCATCTACAAGTAAAATGCCTGTTGCTCTTGAAGAACAAATTGCCTACGTTACATTAAAAAAATGATAATGATTTGGAAGGTGCAGTGGTGCAGCGGTAGTGTTGTCACCTCACAGCAAGAGTTTCTCCGGTTTGATTCTTGGCTGGGGTGCCTTCTGTGTGGAGTCTGCATGTCCTCCCTACGTTCATGTGGGTTTCCTCTGGGTACTCCGGTTTCCTCCCACATTACAAAGACATGCGTCTGGAGCATTTCTCCCCAGGCTTCCGGTGAAAATTGGCTTTGTTCCAAGTTGGACTTTCCCGGTTAACAAATGTTAAATAAAAAAAAAATGATAAGCTAGTAATATTTCAATAGGGAATGGATGGTAAACGGATAACAGGTTCATATTTACTAGGTATCTCCACCAAAGGAGGACATTCTCAGCACTGCAGCATTCACCCCCTTTAAAAGTACAAAAAAGTACAGCATCAGCAATCTGTCTACACACTGTGAGAGTAGAACCCACAGCCTTCTGCAGCAAAAGCAAGTATGCTACCTGTTGTGCTGCTAACAATGCAAGTAGACTTTTCATAAGCAGCACTAAACTTGTCTTTCCCTGAAGCACAAGAAATCAGGAAAAAGCCAAAATTTATTGGAAGTAGGAAAAAGGCCCAAAATCGGGGACACATTTTAAATATTGCTTGTATAATCTTAGAAAATTGCTAGAATAAAATGTTGTGTTACCATGTGTTTTCTGAAAGATGGGAAGACTGAAACTTAAAGGGCTATCATTATTTAGTGAATTTGGTTCTCACTGATTTGCCAGAACACCACAAACATTATTTTAGTTAACATTTGTTTACTGGCAAATTCTGACTTGGAACGAAGTCAATTTTCAGCAGAGGCCTGGGAACAAATGCTCCAGATGCATGTTGTTGTATTGTGGGAGGAAACTGGAGCACCCAGAGGAAACCCACACAAAAAAAAGGAGGGCATGCAGACTCCCCACAGAAGGCACTTTAGTCAAGAATCGAACCAGAGAACCTCTTTCTGTGAGGCGACACTACCACTGCATCACTACACCATCCAAATTTTAAGAGGAACGAACCAAAAGTATGAGCCAGACATTATGTAAAAATTTGTACAGTTGAGCGCTATAACTTCTTCAGTCAGAAGTTTTGGTATGGGTAGAGAACTCCGGCTCTTTTACCTAAGGTACAGGGTTTGAGCCTAAGTAACCCTAACTACCAGGTATATCTATCCAGGGCATTTTACACACACACAGCAGCAATAATTCCTAAGTCCAACACTAAATAAAAAACAGAAGGTAATTCAAATGCTTACACCCACCCCTTACCTTCAAATGCAGCAATAATTCCTAATTCCTCACACACACAGCAGCAATAATTCCTAATTCCAATACTAAATAAAAACGGAAAGTAATTCAAATGCTTACACACGCACCCTACTTTCAAATGCAGCAATAATTCCTAATTCCTCACACACACAGCAGCAATAATTCCTAATTCCAATACTAAATAAAAACGGAAAGTAATTCAAATGCTTACACACACACCCTACCTTCAAATGCAGCAATAATTCCTAATTCCAACAATAAATAAAAAATGGAAAGTAAATGCTTTTCAAATGCTTGCAGAAAGAACAGAACGGTTCTGTTATTCCAAATAAAATTCAACTATTCTCACATAATAGTCAGCAACACATAAGAATAAAACATCTAGACTGGAATGGTCATCGCAGCTAAAGTTAAAAGTGCTTTACCTGGAAGAGCTGGGGAAATGCTGCTGCAGACTTGCAGTCAACACACACACGCTACTTGCTGCCCATTAACAAAGTGAATCAGTCAGTCACACCCCTCGAGTCCTCAGCCAATTCTGATAGGCTGCACATGAAGCTGACGTCACTGAGCATGCCTCTGCACATGATGATGTCAGCGGAAACAAATAATCAAAAAGAAAGCTGGGGAATGTGGGACTAAAGAGGGCCACTTGGGAATTCATGACACCCCATTATTTGGACCTCATATCTGGTAAATGCCAAGGAATCTGGTACAGTTGAGATGTATGATCATATTATATCATGCACTCAGTCACAGTATATCATATACCCACCATTATGGTATATCATACAGTCACGATGACAGTATATCATACACTCACAGTAAGAGTATATCATATACTCACAGCCACAGTATGTCATTCACCCACCATCGCAGTATATTGTATAACCACAGTCACAGTATATTTTATACCCACAGTCATAGTATGTCACAAACTTGTGGTCACAGTACATCATACACACATGGTCACATAATATCACACACTCATGGTCACACTATATCTTATAACCACAATCATGGCATAGTATACACTCACTGTCACAGTATATCATATACTCACAGTCTCAGTATATATTATACAAACAATCATAGTATATCATACACTTATGTGACAGCATATCATATACTCACAATCACAGTATATCATATACTCACAGTCACGGTATATCATACACTCACAATCACAGTATATCATATACTCGCAGTCACAGTATATCTTATAACCACAAAATTGTAGTATATCATACACTCACAGTCACAGTATATCTTTTGCCCACAATCATAGTATATCATACACTCATGGTCACAGTACATCATATAGTCATAATCATAGTATATTATATACTCACGGTCACAGCATATCATACACCCATGGTCATAGTATATCTTACACTCACAATCATTGTGTATTATACATTCACAGTTACAGTATATCATATACTCACAATCACAGTATTTCATATAATCACAGTCACAGTATATCATATACTCACAATCATAGTATACCATACATTCCTCACAATCATAGTATATCATACACTAATGGTCACAGTATTTCTTATATCTATATCATACACTCATGGACACAACTTATCACACCCTCAAGGTCACAGTATATCATGCACTTGCAGACTCAATATATCTTATACCCACAATCATAGTAAATCATAGACTCATGGTCACAACATATCATACTTTCATGGTTTGTATAATACACTCATAGACACAGTATATTTTAAACCCACAACCACAGTATATAACACACTCACAATCGCAATATATCATACACTCTTGATAACAGTCTATCTTTTGCCCACAATAATAGTACATCATACACTCATAGTCACAGTATATCATATACTCACAATCACAGTATGTCATACACCAATGGTTACAGTATATCTTATACCTACAATCATAGTATGCCATATGCCCATGGTCACAGTATACCATACACTCAGGGTCACAGTATATATTTTACGCAAAATCATAGTATATCTTAGCACTCACTGTCAGAGTGTATCATATACTCACAGTCACAGTATATCTTATACTCACAATCATTGTATATCATACACTAAAGGTCACAGTATATCTTATACCTACAATAATAGTATATCATACACTCATGGACACAGTCTATCTTATACCCACAATCACAGTATATCATATACTCACGGTCACAGTATTTCATACACTCATGTCACAGTATATCATATAATCACAGTCACAGTATATCTTATACTCATAATCATAGTATATCATATACTCACAATTACAGTATATCACACATTCACCATCACAGTATATCATATACTCTGTCGGATCGATATTCTGCCACTGAAACAGCAAAACATCGAATGCCGTTTCAGCGACACATAAACAGCAAACGATAACTTCCGCAAATGGCCAGAACAACGATTTTTTCCTAGGGAAAAAAAAATGGTAGGCCAACCACGCATGATACACCATCTCAAACATTACAAATGGTGATCTGGCCATTCACGGAAGTTGAACTTCGCTGTTTATGTGTCACTGAAACGGTGCTCGATGTTTTGCCATTTTGACGACATAATATAGACCCCATACACTCATAGTCACAATATGACTTATACTCACAATCAGAGTATATTTTATACTCATGGTCACAGTATATCTTACAATCGTGGTCAATGTATATCATACACTCACGGTCACAGTATATCTTATACCCAAAATCATAGTATATCATATGCTCACCATCACAGTATGTCATATACTCACAGTCACAGTACATCTTATACCCACAATCAAAGTATATCATACACTGACAGTGACAGTATATCTTACACCCTCATTCATAGTATATCATGCACTCATCGTCACAGTATATCATATACTCACAATCCCAGTATATCTTATAGCCAAAATCATAGTATATCATAGAATCATGGTCACAGTGTATCATCGCTCATGGTCACAGTATATCATACACTCATGGTCACAGTATATCATACACTCATAGTCACAGTATATCTTATAACCACAGTCACAGTATATCATACACTCATCTTCACAGTATATCATATACTGAAAGTCGCAGAACATCTCATACCCACAATCACACTTTTGCAATCTGTTAACCAAAACCCTGCCAGAAAATTCTTTCATACTTTGAATAGTATTAGTGTTACAGAAATAGTTTTTCTAAGGTAAATTGCAAGGTTGGGATTAGGGTCAGGGTCAGGTTTAAGGTTAGCAGACCACTGAGACACATATGACGTACAACAGCACAGCAGCACACACTTGCAATGCTAATCTACATGCTTATTTAGCCCTTCTTCTAACCGTAACTCAAAAACAATCACACATACTCCCACCCCATAATATCAAAACTTTCTGTATATCTAGAAGTGTTGGCATTACGATCTCAAAAAGCACTTCTTCATCCAAGCCAAATGCTCCTGCTTTAGCAGGACATATTATTTAACCTATCTACTTTCCAAGTCCCTTTTCCCCTCTCAAGATCTACTGAAGATTGACCCACTTTAGAAACTAATCTATATATCATACATTGCACTCTGCTTGATTGTACATTGCACTGTGCTTCTTCATTAGAATGTACATAGTTTCTTTTTCTATGTAATTGGTCTGAATTACTCTGTTATTGCTTATGTTTCTGTGTTTTTTTCTTTGTGAAATATTTTGTATTTCACCCGGGCTCAGTCTGAAAGTGGTCAGAACTGATCAGTGCACCACCCCAAAAAACAAATATAATATAAAGATAAACATATATAAGCATTTCTGTTGTATTTTCCCCAATCCTTCCTCCCTTTTTATATTGTGATCTCTAACAGCCAGTGTCTGTTTTCTGTTCCTTTTGATAATCTGACTGCCAAGTCCCTCCCACTCTCCCTGTTCTCTTTAATTACTATTGTCAGTTGTACAAACTATTTAAATACTTCTTCCCTTTCACTGTTTTCCACGGATACAAATATTGAGGCAAACAGTGTAACCCCTTTTTCTATAAATTTTCTCTGGTAACTAACTCCTCTTTGTCTTGCGCCATTTGCTTTATAGCTGGAAACAAGTAGATCCAACTAGAAGGTTCCTCCCCTTAGACAGCTAAATCTCAAGTTAACCTTTTTATCTTCCTGCCTGCATAGTGTGCCACACACTGCTTAGAAGGGTTATCCTTCTTCCATATTACCTTTAAAATCTGTTCATCATAGGGTTCTAGGGCGTAGACCCTTCCTACTTTGTTACTATTAATTTAGTACCTCTTCTCTAATATATATACATTTATTGTGATCTGAGTCAAGAATTGCTTTGGTTTAAGCTCTAGTGATAACAGGGAAGAACTAAGCCATTTCTAGGCCTCTAGTTGATTGTACAGCCTTGAATTGTGTTATTTTCCCTCGGGCTCATTTTAATTTTTGTATTCCTCATACAAAGTGCTGCTCCTCACCCAGATGTTTAACCATGCACTGTAGAGGCAAAGGCACTTAGAACATTAACTTCCTCTTTATACCCAAATGGCACCAATGCTAAATGGTTGTAAACTATTCAAGTACTCCTTTAAAGTGTTACACACAGAGGCGCTTACAATCAAAACTCTTGTCACTGACTGTAGTCTTACTTAAATATCACCCTAACTAAACTATTCAGTACCCCTTCGGTACCAACTGCCTGCAGCCTATATATTAATACTGGAAACCATGGATCTGAACTTTCCTACTGTCTCTGCAGCCAGCTTGGTAAAAATGGGCATACTGAGACAATGTTGGAATTGTATCATGTGTTTTGACAACCCCCTAATTTTCAAACAATCTGATATAGTATGTGAGAGATTTACCTATACACTGCCTCTGGAGGCAAGGCTCTCACTTACAGCCACTGGAAATACCAAACAGGTTGTCAGAAATCCACAATCGTATACAATACCTGCCACACATATACTACAGGGCAAACACATTGACCTGCATACGCTGAGTCTCTTAAAAGTAATCTACCCAAACTTCAAAGGCCTTCTAAACATGGTAATTACAATAAGTATCCTTGGCAAACAGAAAAATACACTAACAAAACTACATCCACCAGGTCACATTCATCCTAAGCCAATATAAGGCAGACCACCACACAACCCAATATATTTGTGTCATAAATTACTCCATTGTGATGTATACCAATGTCCCACACACCAGGTTGAGCAAAGAGATAGTCATGGTAGTTGCCTGTCAGAGGCCAGGATCCACCAAAGCACATATGCACTCTGGTCATTAAACCACAAGTACCAGTCTAATTCAGTCATAATCCATGTCAGCATAAATGACCTGAGACATGCCTTCCTGGACTATATGAAGAGAGAAATATGATGGAGCTCTCAAACTATGAGTCCCAAGGTGGTATGAGCCTAGCATTAAGCAGCATTCTACTTTCTCCAAGGATGATGCCATGATATGAACAAAACATAATTGACATAATAACATACATTTGAATTCCTGACTTCATAGCCTTCCTGTTAATGCAAGGCCTGCCATTTTAGCAACTGTCTAACTATATAAGAACAACATTGAATCTGACTCTCACTTTGGGCTTTTGTCCTTCATTACTTTTATCTTTGTCCCTGACTCTTGTGCTAAGAGGTTGACAGCTGAGCTTTATTTATTATTTTTTATTTTATTTTATTTTACATTTGTTGACCAGGCCAGTCCAGCTGGATATATGTCCATTTTCAGTGGAGGCCTGGGGAGAAAAGCTCCACATACATCAAAATGTTTACAAAGACAATAGTATTTACAAAGACATTGGCACATTACAAAGCTTAGGCATGCATTACATTTCATAGGATTTAGCATTTGAATATGTAAAATCCTTGTGCAAACAGTTTTGGATATTCCTAATAAAATATGTCTAAAGACACTATTAATTATAAAGTCACACACACAAATGTCACACAAAAATGTTATTGTCTAACAGCAACAGATATTCATACAAAATATGTACAAGGACACTCTTATTATATAAAGTCTCACCAGACGTCCTAGTGTAAGATGGCTATGGATATTCATACAAAATATGTACAAGGACACTCTTATTATGTAAAGTCTCACCAGACGTCCTAGTGTAAGATGACTATGGATAATCATTCAATATATGTACAGGACATTAGTCCGCTGTACAGTCACATTAACTTTATTATCAATAGAGAAGACACATGATTATACTCATAAGAAGATAGGTGTCGGGGGAAGGGTTTGGTAGTTAGTCTGGGTTGACACAGGGGCATAACCAGTGTGATTTAAGGTAGGGTTTTAGTTTGCTTTTAAATAGGTTAGCTGAGGCTAGGGAGGTTAGGTGATTAGGGAGGCTGTTCCTGGTTTTACCCACTGTTTTAGGGAACAATGCGTCACCAGCTGAATTATTGGATTTAGCTATTTGTACTAGTAGTTTGCTAGATGAGTGTAGGCTTTTGAGATTATTATAGGGGGTGACTAGGGTATTGAGCATTGGTGTATTTGTAGGTTGATACAGGATCTTATGGTCTATTGTTAGTTGGTTGAAAAGTATTAGATTTGGCAATTCTAACCAGCATAGTTGATTCAGATTGATACAGTGATGGGTCCTACAGGAGGACCCAGCTGCAAATCTGGCAATATTGTTGTAGGAGGTAGACAGTTTACTCAGGTTGCTTTTACATAATTTAGTACAGATAGGCGAGGCATATAGTAGGGTGAAGATAAGGTGGATACTGGCTATAGTGGTCTTGGCTAGTGGAGTCAGAAAGGTTTTGATCCTGTAGAGGAAACCTAATTTTTTGTTGACTGTTTTTATAGTGTTATACTGCGGTGGTGGTGCTGCGGTAGCGTTGTCGCCTCATAGCAAGAGGTTGTCCCGTTCAATTCTCAGCTAGAGCGTCTTCTGTGTGGAGGCTTACGTGAATGGGGCGTGCCTTCATTGAAGGTTGTGCGTCAGGGCTGGTAACCCGGTACGTAAAAATCCACTACCAATCATTAGCGGGCCGGAGTTCTGCTGTGGTGACCCCTAACCGGGAAAAGCCAAAAGACACAATTAATATGAGGCTCAAAGGTGAGGTTATTATCAATTAGTACCACAAGTAGTTTTGTAGTAGGATCAGGAGATATTATAGTTCCATTGCTAGAAGTTACAGTAAAGTTAAGTGGGGAGGCTCTACAGGTGAGGGTGAATAGTAGCATTTTTTGTTTTTTTAGGGTTCAAGATAAGACATTGTAGAAGCCAATTTTCAACTATCCTAATGGTGTTTTGGGTTAGGGACTGAAATTCTGATGAGGAAGTGGCTGAGTATATAACTGTGGAGTTGCCTGCATACTGGATACAGGTAAATTGAGGAATTACAGAATGGAGGTCATTTGTGAAGCTGGAAAAGAGGAGAGGACCCAATATTGAGCCTTGAGGGACACCTATGGCAACTGGGAGGTGGGAAGATAAGGTATTTGCCCATAGTACAGCCTGTTGCATGTTATTTAAGTAGGATTGGAACCACTGTATAGCAAGGGTGTCCAATGACAGGTTTTTAAGTGTTTTTATGCAGAGGTGGTGGTTAACCATGTCAAAGGCTTTTGACAAATCAATAAAGAGGGCTGAGGATAGAGTGTCGTTATTATGATTTCTATTAATGCAGTCAGTAAAGGATAAGAGAGCAGAGGTGGTGCTATGAAATGGTCTGAAGTCATGTTGGCAGGTGGCTAATAAATTATTTTCAAGTAGATGGCTTAAAAGTTGCTTATGAATGCATTTCTCCATTACTTTTGCCAGAGGGGATAGTATGGCTATGGGCCTGTAGTTAGAAAACTCTTTGGAATTACCACCCTTATGCAGGGGGATAATGTGAGAAACTTTCCAGATTGATGGGATGGTTCCTTCAGAAATCTTTCTATTAATGAGAATGGGTATGGGGTAGGCTATGGCTTTTGCAGTCTTTTGCAGGTATTCTGCCGGTAGTAGGTCTGCAGAAAGAGTGGTGGGTTTAAGTTTCTGAATAAGGTTACAGACAAGGGATGTGGGAACTGGTTGAAAATGAAATAGAGGGGAGCTATTGGAGATGGCAAGGCGTAGAGGATGTGGAGTTAGGAGATAGTTGGTTGGCCAGGGATTGAATGGTTTCTGTGAAAAAAGTGTTAAAAGAGTTGGCTATTTGAATGGGATTGTTGTGATCAGAGTCTAAGGGAGTAGGAATGCCTGAGCAGCCTGGGTGTAGAAGGTTATCAATGCCTAACCAGAATTTTTGAGGATTATTTTGGTGGGTTTGTTGAAGCTGGTAGTAGTAGTTTCTTTTGTCAGACAGTTTGGCTTTTTTTGTTTCATTTCTTAGCTGTCTGAACATTAATTGTTCTGAAGGGCTTTTTCTTGACCGCCAGCTGGCCCATAGTTTATTTCTTAGGAAGATTTTTTGTTTGGTAGTCTTGGTGAGCCATGAGGCTGGTTTAGTCCTGGTTCTAATTTTGAGTGTTGGGGGCATGACAATCAAGAATGGCTAAGAATTTTGAATTAAAGTATTTGACTGCATCATCTAATGGAAGGTGTTTGAGGGGTGATCAGTCACAGGCACTAAGTTCTGTTTGGAAGCTATCAGGGTTAAAGTTTTTGTTATCACTTATTGTCCTATAAATGGTTGAGTTTGGAGTTTCAGTCTTGTATCTGATTAAATAGGTGAGTGAGTGGTCACTTATATCTTCAGGGAGGGTACCTGTTTTATGTTTGTTGGTGACTATTAGTGAGAATCCAGTCTAGGGTGCTTTCTTTGTTATTAAGTTTATTGGTTCTGGTAGGGGATGTGATGGTTTGAGTAAAACCGTACAGGTTAATTTGAGTAGAAGGCTGCTCAGATGAACAGGAATTCCAATTTATATTAAAGTCACCCAGTATTATGGTTTCTTGTGGGTAGTTGGTTGAGAGCCAACTGAGGATAGCTTCTAATGTGTGTGGGATTGTTGTGATCAGAGTCTAAGGGAGTAGGAATGCCTGAGCAGCCTGGGTGTAGAAGGTTATCAATGCCTAACCAGAATTTTTGAGGATTATTTTGGTGGGTTTGTTGAAGCTGGTAGTAGTAGTTTCTTTTGTCAGACAGTTTGGCTTTTTTTGTTTCATTTCTTAGCTGTCTGAACATTAATTGTTCTGAAGGGCTTTTTCTTGACCGCCAGCTGGCCCATAGTTTATTTCTTAGGAAGATTTTTTGTTTGGTAGTCTTGGTGAGCCATGAGGCTGGTTTAGTCCTGGTTCTAATTTTGAGTGTTGGGGGCATGACAATCAAGAATGGCTAAGAATTTTGAATTAAAGTATTTGACTGCATCATCTAATGGAAGGTGTTTGAGGGGTGATCAGTCACAGGCACTAAGTTCTGTTTGGAAGCTATCAGGGTTAAAGTTTTTGTTATCACTTATTGTCCTATAAATGGTTGAGTTTGGAGTTTCAGTCTTGTATCTGATTAAATAGGTGAGTGAGTGGTCACTTATATCTTCAGGGAGGGTACCTGTTTTATGTTTGTTGGTGACTATTAGTGAGAATCCAGTCTAGGGTGCTTTCTTTGTTATTAAGTTTATTGGTTCTGGTAGGGGATGTGATGGTTTGAGTAAAACCGTACAGGTTAATTTGAGTAGAAGGCTGCTCAGATGAACAGGAATTCCAATTTATATTAAAGTCACCCAGTATTATGGTTTCTTGTGGGTAGTTGGTTGAGAGCCAACTGAGGATAGCTTCTAATGTGTTAGTATTATTGCCTGGGGTGGAGGTAGATACAGATGATATATATGGATTTACATTTGTTGAGCTGAATCTTGGATATAAGAATCTCTGCATTACTAGATAGTGGAGGTTTGGGATCTAGTAAGGTAACTTGTAATCTATTTTTATATAGTATAGCTACTCCTCTGCCCTTCTTAACATTATGGTCAAGTCTCAGGATATCATAGCCAGGGGGAGTAACTACACTGTCTTGTATCGATGGCTTGAGCCATGTTTCAGTGAGACAGGGGAGGTCAAAAGAATGTGCATCTATAAGGGCATGCAGGTGAGCAACTTTATTATTTATGCTGCGAATATTAAGATGAGCTATCAGAAGAGAGTTGGGGAGCCTAATAGTCAGGTACGTGTTAGTAGGAGTAGTTGTATGAGGCTTTGTAGTTGAGCTAGAGGTTGGACCAGGGTTTGGGTGTATGTCACTGTCTAAAAGGGAGTGTACCAGTATTCTCTGGGTGAGTTGTAAAAGTTTATAAATTAGGTTCTGGGATCTTCTGGCTTTTGCGCTATAATAAGTAATGTGAGTAAGTCTATCAAACTTGGCTGATGAATACTTTGGAGGACAGGAAAAGTTACAGGGACTATGGGGAAGGAGAAGTGTTGGTATAGTGGTTTCCTTATAGAGGTTGTGAGATCTGAGATATTTATTGTGTTCACAGAAAGTAAGTAGATAAGGTATAGTTAGAATGGTTAGTAGTGAGAATAAAAGTAAGGGTTTGTGGTATGTTAGGGCAGTTAAAGGAGGCATTGTAGATTAAATTCAGTTGAGGTTGATATACAGGGATAACTACAGATAGAATAGTAATGTGGTGACTGGCAGGAAGTGAGTATTAGCTCTTGAAGGGGAAGGAGTTCGTAATTGGTGGTAGTGTAAGGGGAGTGTGGTAAGGGGTGTATAAATGTAGGACTGCTGGGGGTTGGTGAGATTTTGGGGTAGGGTAGGGGAGCAGAGTGCGCCCGTAGGGTGAACAGAGGGGGTTGAGCCACAAAAGGAGTGAACTCTAGGAGAACAATCAGTAGAGCTGATTGCTAAGGTAAGTTTAGGTGGGGAGAGATAGTTGCTAAAAACATAGGTAGTAGGAAGAATATGCAGAGTGGCTAGGCAGTGAAGAGAATAAAATAATAGAAGGATATAGTGGGACTACAACTAAACAAGTAGGGAAGGATATAAGTTATTAACAGAGGTTAAAAGGGGGGAAGGGAGGCTAGGTTTGGGAACCAATCAGTTTTAGCTGCTGGCTGTCCTGGCTAGTGAGAGTAAATTTACAAACCTACAGTATTACACACCATTATGTCTACAGACAGTGATTTTAAAGCACATACTTTCTCTTATTTGATTTAATCCCTTGAGGGACTGTTGCAGAGGGAGAGGATGGGTTCCATTCCTTAGTATGGGGAGACTGCAGAATTGGCTGCTATTCAGCAGGCAGGGCAAATCCTCATTAATACTGAACAATCAGGTTGGGCAGCTGGTAACAGAGAGGGAGAGAGAAACAGCAGTCAGACATACAGAGAGAAAAACACACATGTATACACACTTAATAGGTATTAATAGAAAGCAGGCTAAAGAACACACTAGAATGCTAGCACAAGCATGACAGCCAGATATATTTTGACTCTATTCTATGTATACTTAATGTTAATTGCAAACTACTAGGCACAATTGGTACAGTTTAATAGGTAGGAAGATATACTATAGCATATGAGAATTTCCCAAAGCAGCATTAATATCAATAAAAATAGAGCAACACTGTTTGCATTGAACAGTAAATGCTGTGGGGAGCAAAGTACACAGTTAAAATGCATGCATAAGCAGTAGAGATGCAGTTCTATACATAGGTGCTAGTCAAACATGGCATATGCTGTCTAACAGTAACAGTTACAGCAATTGTAATGTGAATAAAGTACAACTAGTCAGATAGGACCCATGTAAAAAGTAGCTTAGGTTATATTCATTCATTCAATGGTAAGATAAGACCCATGTAGCTCATATAAGCTTGTAATGCAACCCTCATCTATAATAGGACCCATGTAATTCAAATAAGTTTTTTATTCAACCCTCTTCAATAGTGGATTAAAGTAAGCTAAAAATGCTTAATAGTGTAAAAGTAAGCTAGAAACGATATATTGACATGTTGTAGATAAATTATAATACAGTTTGCTTAGGCTATTCTCTGCCTATTCAAGCTTACCTAATAGTGTACATCGACAGAAACAGGGTTGAACTATAGCCACGCTAAGACGTTATAATATTATAGCGTTGTTAGCGTGCCCTAGGCACAGACAGCTTACTTAAGACAAATCTCTCCAAATCCACCTCTAAATTCACTCTAAGATTAATATTATTGTGCTACTCAAAAAACGCACTACACAACATGGCTTTACTTAAGACAGACAACACCCAAACATGCTGGCATAGCAATGGAGTATCCTACCAGTAATTTCATCTCAAGTTCACTCCATGTGCAGAGATGCGATCTAAGTTAGCCGATGTTGTTGTGTCTTTCGGCTTATCCCAGTTAGGGGTCGCCACAGCGGAACTCCGGTCTGCTAATGTTTGGGAGTGGATTTTTACGTGCCGAGTTACCAGCCCTGATGCACAGCCTTCAACGAAGGCATGCCCATTCACGCATGCCTCCACACAGAAGACGCTCTAGCTGAGAATCGAACACGACAATGTTATGCTGTGAGGTGACAACGCTACCGCAGCACCACTACCGCGGGTCTGATCTAAGTTAGCCGATAACAGCTAAAAATAACACTGATACACCCTTTTAGACATAAGTAATTGCATTTGACAATAGATACATGCTTTTAGTCACATTTATAAGGGGATAAGTCCCAGGTACTAAATGGTTATAAGAAAGCGTACTTACAGATCTTATTTACCCCAGAGCCAGTAACGCACATCAACCTAGAGCTAGGGTGAAGAATAAAGATGACGACACAGGGGGCAACTTAAATTTAATAGATAGGTGATGTCATAGGAAGGAGGGGAGTGGGAACAGGATAGACAAGGGCAGGTAAGGACCAGAAGTTAGCTAGTACTATTCAATAGGTAGTGAGGGGAGGGGAGAGGACCGGTACCTAAGCAGTATTAGGTAAATAGTTCAGTCCACATGAGAGGGGATAGGGATGTGAGGAAGAAGAAAAGGTTGAAGGGAAGAAAGGATAAGGTTAGGAGCAGAGTGATGTAGCCAAGAGGGAGCAGAGAAATGCCCAGTGGGCTATAGGAGCAAGGTCGGAGCCACAGAAGGAGTGAACCCTAGGAGAACAATCAGTAGAGCTGATTGCTAAGGTAAGTTTAGGTGGGGAGAGGTAGGTGCCGAAAACATAGGTAGTAGGAAGAATATGCAGAGTGGCTAGGCAGTGAAGAGTATAAAATAATAGGAGGATATAACGGGACTACAACTAAACAAGTAGGGAAGGATGTAAGTTATTAACAGAGGTGAAAAGAGGGGAAGGGAGGCTAGGTTTGGAAACCGATCGGTTTTAGCTGCTGGCTGTCCTGGCTAGTGAGAGTAAATTTACAAACCTACAGTATTACACACTATTATGTCTACAGACAGTTATTTTAAAGCACATACTTTCTCTTATTTGATTTATTCCCTTGAGGGACTGTTGCACAGGGAGAGGATGGGTTCCGTTCCTTAGTATGGCGAGACCGCAGTATTATGCGGAAAAGGTTTACAGTTTACAATCTGCAAAACCGCAATGTTAAAGGAGTTACTTAAATGTTTACTCCAAATCTTAGGGAGGCTATTTACATAACATATGTACATAACATAAATACATTAACATGTCACAATAAGTTCTTCATATGTACTTAACCTGAATGTCAGTAGCATGTAATTTACATTACAAATCTGATATTGAAAGCTATTTTTAGTACAGCTGTGACAAATGTCATTGACAATACAGCTGTACATTTGCTAAGTTTATGTCAGCTTTTATTAAACAGTTGTTACACCCACTATATAAACAGCCTCACAACTATTGTGGTTGAGAACAAGAAAACAAAGCCAATGTAATTTCTGATAAATGATGTCTTAATCTGGAATACTTAATTACTGGCTTACAAATGTCACTTCCCTCATATGCCAATGAACATACATATAAAGCATTCTTTGGTTTTAAAAAAATCAAGCTCTTTGTGCTTAATTAAAATGCTGAACTCATTTGATTAATTCTACAGTTGCCTAGTGGGAAAAGTACCAAGCACATATAAAGGTATATCAATTAAAAACTTATTAAATAATATAAAATATTACTTTTCAGTTAATAAGCACAAGGTCATAAGACAACATAAAAATGAAATATAGTTAAACAAAAACTTTGTAAAAAGAAAACAAGTTTGTATAATGGATACTTTATATAATACACTGTTATTTTATATACGACACAACTATTACAGAATATCATGCAAACATATCATGGAGTTACTCTATAGGTGGAAAGCTGTATGGTTAATGGCTTAACATCTTTTACTATTTTCAAAAGCTTAGACAAAACATACATTGGATAAACATCAGCAGAATACAAACACAACCTCACAAAAAGTCAGCTTACAAAAATAAATTATAGAAATTTGTATTTGATTATCAGTGTATATTTTATTCAAGAAACAACACAGTGCTTTTTACAGATAAAATGATCTCAACAACATATTTTATATGCATGTTAAAAAAGCAAGTGACAATTAAAAGAAATCAAGCAAGTAAAAAAGTAAATATTTCATAGCATGGAATGGTAAACTGTTCAATAATGAAACCCATGATGAACATAGGTTCATAGTTTCATAGGTAGGTACTAGGCTATCGGTCCAAGGGCCTAAGTAAGCCTACCCAACAAGGTTCCCTGGCTTACGCCACCCAAGAAAGTTAATTTCCTGTGCCCCTGTCGAGCAGAGCCACAGAAGTGATCCCCGGGGTGTATTTCCTATTTCCCATCCACTCATCAAGATTTTTCTTGAAGAGTGCTAACAAGGAACATTGCTTGACATAGATGGGTAGCTTGTTCCAGAGTATAGGAAGTCTCTGGGACAGGAATCTATCCCTCCAGCATGTCCTGTTTATTGTGGTGACAAGGTTTAGATCCCTAGAGCATGTAGCTCAGAGGGATTGGGATTTCTTTAGGTGTAGTATGTCGAACAGCCCTGTGTTTGACATAGCTTTATATGTTAGGCAGAGATCTCCTCGGAGTAGGTGATATGCTACAGAGTAAAGCTGGAGTTTTTTGAGACGGTCAGTGTAGGGCATCTGTTTGAGGCCAGTAATCCTCTTTGTGAGGTTCTTCTGTGGCCTTTCCAGCTACTGAAGATGTCTTGTGAGGTACATTCCAAAAGGGGCGTTGTACTTCATAATGGGTCTAACGAGTGCCGAGTAGAGGGGAACAATGACCTCTTGTTTCCTGCATGAGAAACCTTTTGTGATGAGGTGTGCCACATAGAAGGATTTCCTGACTACTGTGGCGATGTAATTATCAAAGGAGAGACTACTGTCCACCTGGGTCCCAAGGACTCATCACACATTCGGCATTAAGTAGACTGCCGTTTATGTGGTAGTTCATGGGTACAGAGTTTTTACCAAAGTGGATGGCAATGACCTTTTTGGCATTGAGCTTGAGGCCATGCCTCTGACACCATGCATCAGTCTCAGTGAGGCCCTTCTATAGGATGTCCACATCCTTTGGGGACTCGACTATGGCTCCTAGTTTGCAATCATCTGCAAACTTTGTTAGCCAGAGGCCTTCTGTGTTAGCCTGTACTTCAGAGAAGTAGATACCAAACAGGAGAGGTCCCATGACTGAACCCTGTGGTACTCCACTTGTCACTGGTTTGAAGTCAGATTTGGAGTCTGCAACTATTACAGTGTGGGTTCTGTCAGTGAGCCAGTTGGCAACCTATCTTGTGACATAGGGATTTATACCTAGTTTAGTGAGTTTAGCTATAATTCCAGAATGGAGGATGGTGTCGAAAGCCTTGGCAAGGTCAAGGTAGGCTGTGTGAACCACCTTACCCTTGTCTATGGCTTTGGCGACTGCCTCAAAGAAGTCAATCAGGTTCAGAAGGCAAGCTCTGCCTTTCACAAACCCGAACTGGGTAGGGTCCAGAGTTTAGAGGCTACCAATGTCTTTGTTTATGTATGTTCCATGGCCTTGCAGACCAGGCTAATCAGGCTAATAGGTCGATAGTTCCCAGGATCAGTGGTGGCTCCCCCTTTGTGGAGTGGGTTAACTATTGTTGTGCACCATTCAGTGGGCACAAAGCCTGATGTGAGACTATGATTGAACATGGTGCTTAGGTGGGGAGCCAGTTCATTCTGAAGTTCGTGTACAAAGCAGCCTGGGATGTTGTCTGTTCCCATGAATGCTGTATTTTTGGTTTTAGAGAGTGCAGCTTTTACCTGCATAGATGTGATCACAGGGACTCTGCATTCTTCCTGTATAGATATGGGCCCTTTAGGGGGTGAGAGGGGGCTAAAGTTAGCAATGAACCTATCTGCCAGGATGTTGGCAATATCAGTTGGTTCTGTAATTTTCGTGCCGTTGTGCTGTAACTCAGAGTAGATCTGGGTGTTGCCATTGAGATTCTTGACATAGCTTTAGAATCAGTGGCGATTTTGTTTTCGTAGCTAGCTTTGGAGGATCTTATAAGGGATCTCAGCTTCTTACTGAGCTGACCACGGAGCTTCTGGCAGTCATCTTGGGTTTAATGGGCAGGCAAGGATTGTTTCTAAACCTTTGGTGCATTTGAAATCTGCTTCAGGTCAGCCTTTATCATTTCTGAAGAAGTCCAGATGGACGAAAGCGCTTGACTGTGGATATTGTGTTACTGTGGAATATATATTTTTTACTTGTACATGCTGCTAATGCTGTGGAGTGTTTATCACATCGTGGAAGAAAATTGTGTTTCATCACTCGAGTGACTTCCTTGTTTTTCCAGCATACAGAGTGTTCTTGGTGTCAGTTGTTTCTCTCTGTGCCGGTTTTTGTTTCATGGTGTTTCCATTGAGATTCTTGACATAGCTATACAATGCATTGTGGTTGCCCTTAGAATCAGTGGTGATTTTGTTTTCGTAGCTAGCTTTGGAGGATCTTGTAAGGGATCTCAGCTTCTTACTGAGGCTGACCAGGGAGCTCCTCCACTAGTGGGATTTTACTCTCTTTTGCAACAGTTTCTTCCTTCTGTTGTAGAGTTTGTTTATGGCAGGGGCCACCAGATTGGCTTCCTTTTTTTTGGAGGATATCATCTTGGTTCTGTTTGGGATAGCACGATCCATGCACTTATGTAAGTGCTTAGAGAGTGCATTTGTGTAGGATTCAGCAGTCGTAACTGTACTGTCCATCTGCATGGATGCCATGAAGTTCGCCACTTCTCTCTTTAGAAGCATGAAGTTGGATTTGGAGTAATTTTTTAATGTGGATTCCTTAATGGTGGGTGGGGGCGGGATGTGGATATCTAGGGTGATTAGCTTATGGTCGGATCTGACCAATGAGGAGTTGATTTCAGGTGTGGAACTCTGGTCACTCATGTTGGTAATGACTAGGTCTAGGATACTGTTGCCCCTGGTGGGGGTGTGGATAAGTTGATCCAGGGCATTGGAATTTATGAATTCCAGAAAGCATTGAGTGAAGGAGTTGGTACATGAGTAGTTTTCCCAGTTAATGGTGGGGTAGTTGAAATCGCCCATTATTAGGGTGTTTGGTTGAACCCTAATATTTTCCAGTACATCAAGAAAAGAGGAGTGGGAATCCTGGGGCATGGTGGGGATCTGTAGCAATCTACAATTTGGATTGCAGTTTTGCCCAGAGTTAGTTGCACTTGGATAACCTCGGATGCATTATGCTGTGCAACTAGCCTGGAGGTGTGGATATCCTTAATGAATATGGACACACCTCTGCCTTTGGTGTTCTGGTCGAGGTTAGATGGCCGAAAAGTGTGGTATGAGTTATAGCCTGGTAATGCTTTAATATATTGAGTAGGGGGTATTCAGAAAGATTGTACCACAGTGCAGATCTAAATATGAGAGATGTCATACCATGGTTTGACCAAATGCTACTTAACAACATATTAGGGCTAACATAGAGCCAGTATTCTGTGAAAACAGCTTTACAGTAAATTGGAGAGGCTGGTTACTGGCAGCAGTTGAACTGTTAAACTGCAGTGCAATGGACATTCTATGGATGGTCACATGACCAAAGTGTCAAGAACAGGAAGGTAGCAGGTCAAGGCTATGCAAGTTCACATGCACAACAAAGTGCCTCGTAGGTGCAACATAAATGGGAAGGAAAAGATGCGATAAAAGGACAGAAAAAGGGTATGAGCAAGCAGAGGACCATTTACAAGGGTAACTGTAAGTAAGGACAGGTGGGAGAGGAAGGCATTTCCCTGGGGGGGTGGGGGGCACCTGCCAATTTTACTATTTTTTTTTTTTTTTTAAAAACAAGGGTAGATGAGCAAGGTTGCTAGGAGTTGGTGTGACAAGGAAAGAGGGAATAAGAAAGGAGTAGGGGCAGATAAACAATATGCAACACAGACAGAGACAAACAGGGGTGATATAGATACAAAAGGTGGGGTCAACAGTAGTGGGATGTAGACCTACAGAAGGAGAGTAACTGGTGAATAGAAGAACTGGGTAACAAACAGAGTATGGGGAGTAACAAAACAGGAGGGTGAACACCATATCTGACAATCCCACAAGTGAGCTCCTGAGATGTCAGTGTCCTTCATGAATGATGCCATGGACAGGCTCTGTCCTTATCAACGTGATGATCAGGGCCATCCACTTGTGAGATTCAATCAGACAAATACTAAGAGGCATTTCATGGTCCCAATGTGGACGTCCAGTTGTCAGCGCACATCAGAGGCAACCAGTCCCTGCAACTAATTCCAGGTGGCTAAGAGAATCCCCACTGAGCCACTCTTACAGAAAGAGGAATCTCACATCCCCCCTCCTGTGAGTTGGCTATAGAAGCCACCAGCAAGCCCTAAAGGTTGTCTTCAGAAGGGTAAACTTAATGTCCCTGCTGAGAAGTAGGCCTGGTGACCACTGGCAATGCAATATCAACTGCATCAGTTGAAGCATCTCTAGGAGGTTGCTACATCCTGCTGTACTGATGAACCTGCAAATGGTGCAGACAAAAACATTCGCAGAAGAAATACAATTTTAACTGCATATGACAAATATGGACATAGTATGGCCACCCTTTTGCCTAGATAGGCTTTCAGATGCAGAGACTATTCTGTCCAAATTGACCCTGAAAACAGCAAGCAAGACAACTAAAAGATAATATTCAGAAATAGAAAAGACAAAAAGTTCTATGCAATTCTTTCTGCAAAATAGTGGCACCCTCTCCCTTAGCTCTGCCTCTAACTGGCACAGCAGGTCAAACTGGCAACTACACAGGCTGCTCTGCTAAACAGAGTGGGTTACCTGAGGCATCACGCACTGTCCTGGCACTCGGGTCTCAGGTATGAACATTATATAATGGGCCTCCACAATGGCCCAGCAGGCACTCCTGATAGTTCCTGAGCAGCAAATATAAAAAGATCTTAGATTCCTGAATTTACTGGCTGCACCAGGCCGGAGTCATATTGAACTCAGTACCTAAAGAGGGCATGCCCATATTATATGTCTTAATGAAGAGTTAACTGGCAGTCCCAAGTGCATGGCTGCAAATTAGGAACACAACTTGACATACCTTTTGGAGAGCAGTAGTGTGTGTCCAAAAGTATCTCTGGTGCAGAGCTGCAAGCTTCAGGCTTTGCAATGCTTGTGCATGAGAATATTATGCACATGTGATGTAAATAATGGACTGGGCAACACTGAGTATGATAAGCTTCCTCGGTGTCATAGCACATGTGACAGCACGATGGGTTATGGTAGCAATTCAGAGACAATTGCACTGCTACCACATTGGCATAACTATCTCATTACAGGGCCCTTTGTATCTTGATAAAAAGTGCTATCACCATATTCCTCAGACCACATTAAGACATTAAGACAAGCAAGTCAAGACTAGGAGTTCAGTGCAGAAGTCTTTATACTACAATATATACATAGCGAAAGAAAGCAAGGCAGCTGGTAATGTACCTCTGCTCTGCATTTAACAAACAGTAGACTGGGTGAGGTAACATAGCACAAGGCAAGGGGGGTTCACTATAACAGAGAACATTGCAGATGGGTTTGATGTGCTACTGTCCTGCTGGGGAAATACAGCACAAGGGTATTACAGATAAATGCCCTGTAGGGAATGTCACATTGTGGTCTACTCCCACAGACAAAAAGACATGCAGTCATGGAAACAATGGCTCCTGTGCATAGGTAAAGGCATGGCCACATATAGAGAGGGTGGTGACAGACACAAGATCAAGATACGAGCACCATTTCTGGGCATCAACATACAAACACACACACACACACACACACACACACACACACACACACACAAAACATAGATATACACATTTTGTCATAGACCGAAGAGAATAGAAACAACCTGGAAAGTTCACTGCAAGTGAAATGGAGGTGTTACTGAAAGCCCTACTCACACATGACATGTATATTCATGAAAAAAACAATGCTTTCTGAACCCTAGTGTGGCAGGGAGTAGTGCAGTGCATCAGTGCTGTGAGTAGCCATAACAGGACAGAAATACAAATGCATCACAGGGTAACGAATGCAATACTGTAAGCCAAGACCAAGGCACAATAAATCGCCAGGACAGGACCGCCACAAGAGGAGGATCACCTACATAGAAATGGCTCACAGAGGCAGAAAGAGTTACTGGTAACTCCATTCAGAACAACTAAGTGAACCCTCATACCCAGTAGTGATTTAGATGTGGCAGCTGGGCTGGTGACAAATGTCTGAGAGTCTGTAGGGGACGTACCAGGGTAGTAATAGCATGAACATTTCAAGTTGTACACCAATCCGTGTGTGAGAAGGAGGTTACACAACACAACACTTGTGCATATTTGTTCTTTAGGTACTCAGGGGCTGCACCTGCAATAAAGTGCATTAAAAAGTATTTATGTGTCTATATTCCCTGGACCCTACCCAGTTCGGCTTTGATAAGGGCAGATCATGCCTCCAAAACATGGTGGACTTCTTCGAGACAGTTATCAAGGCTATAGACAAGGGAAAGGTGGTCCACAGAGCCTATCTAGACCTTGCAATGGCCTTCAACACCATTCCCCATTCTGGTATTATAGACAAGCTCACCAGCCTGAACATAAACCCCCTACATCACGAGATGAGTTGCCAACTGGCTCACGGACAGTACCCAGATGGTACGAGTTGCGGCAGCTAGGTCTGACTCTAAACCGTTTACAAGTGGCATTCCCCAGGGTTCAGTCCTAGGGCCCCTCCTGTTTGGCATATACTTCTCAGAGGTACAGGCAAGCACAGGTGGACTATGGCTGACCAAGTTCGCAGACGACTGCAAACAAGGGGCTATAATTGACTCTCTGGCTGACACAGACATCCTCCAAGAGGGTCTCACTGAGACATATACCTGGTGTCAAAGCCATGGCCTCAAGCTAAATGCCAAAAAGTGCATAGTCATCCCCTTTGGAAAAAACAAAGTACCCACAAACTGCTACATAGATGGTAGACCCCTAAATATGGAAAACGTAATAAGGGATCTGGGGACCTAAGTAGATAGTAATGTCTCCTTTGCTAATCACATTGGCAAAGTGGTTAGAAAATCCTTTTATGCGGCCCACCTAATCACAAAAGGGTTTGTATCTAGATCAAAAGAGGTCATTGTGCCCCCCCTACGCATCACTCATCAGACCCATCATAGAGTACAATGCCCCATTTGGGATGTACCTTACAAGACACCTGCAACAGCTGGAAAGCCCACAGAAGTACCTCACCAAGAGGATCACTGGCCTAAAACAGATGCCCTATGCAGCTCTACTGAAGAAGCTCCAGCATACCAACTACTCAGAGGTGATCTCTGCCTGACATACAAGGCCATGTCCAACCCAGAATTGATGGACATGCCCCACCTAAAGAAAACCATATCCCCTCGAGCCACATGCTCTAGGGATCTAAACCTCACCACAACGATAAACAGGACATGCTGGAGTGATAGATTCCTAGCCCAGAGACTTCCCATGCTCTGGAACAATATTCCAGTCTACATTAGGCAGAGTACCTCGTTAAAACTCTTCAAGAGAAATCTTGACGAGTGGATGGGAAACAGAAAATATACCCTGGGGATCACTTCAATGGCTCTGCTGGACAGAGGCAAAGGGAATTAATCTAAGAGGCAGCGAAACCCAATAGATTCCAGCTAGGATTATAAATGCCTTTGGGCAAATAACCTAGTACCTACCTATGAACCTATGAACCTATATGTGATTCATATATGTGGCCAGTACCAGTGAGTGTCATAGGCTGGAGGAATGACACGTATGCACCAGCACTGAGATAGATGTGTTATCTTTATGCTTTCTCAGTTTGCATTGCTGAATGGTGCAGCATAACAGGCAAGCACATGCCTTAGGTAAGGGGTGCACCTGTGGCTGCCAGTGATGGCAGTGTGTGCATGGAACAGTCAGATGACACAGTGGCACTGGCATCAGTGCTAACATTGGAGAGCATGTGGACAGTCACTCTGTGCAAAATGTTGGTAGAGACTGCACATCTGCCAAAAGTGGGAATCAGGGAACAGTACCAGGGTGCATCTGACATACCAAATACTCATCTTGGTAAGTGTCCTATTCTTTACAATCCCTATTCCCAGACTACTGCATCCTAGTTCTCATCTGTGCCTTACTAGTTGTGTGTAGTGACTGTTGGCTGCAGCTTCTATCTGCTACTGATGGTGGATGTAGCATTGTGAACTGCCAGTCTCAGCTATGTATTTCTCAGCTGTAGCTGACTGATTGCAGCCTTGCTACTTTGTATCCTTGCTGTGATATCATTATATACCTTAATGCATTCATATTACTTTACCTCGTATTATCAGTAAAGCATCCAAGCCTGCTGTTGATGCTTCAGATACTTTTGTGTTGTGGCACCTGTACCTACTGTATCTATTGTTTATTATAGCATTTCGCCTGTTGTATTATCAACATTCCAGAACCTAGTGAAATTTTGCCTACTGTATTAACCATCACATGACTTCTTTGAGACAGTTGTGTCTGAGTCTTCAGAATTATTGTGCTGTGACCTCCACCTGTGATACTAGTTTGTATCTGCATTAATAACTATATTTTAATATTTTTACCTGTTGCTCAGGTACTCTTATATGGGTGTATATCACAACATCAAACGTGCAAAATCGCGAACGGCAAAACATCGAACACACAACATCAATGAGCAGAACATCGAAATGGGGTAGAACCGACTAGGAGGAGTGTAGGTGAGAAAAACGTGCTGCATGCAGGGGGGCAAGATCCCCTGCACCCCCTACACCCCTTTCCACTTAAATATGCCACTTTGGAGATCGCAGTTCAGTCCACTACAGTGCGGAAACAGAGATTTCTTTGTCCTACACTGTCGGGCGATCTTGGAGTTGGTATATTTAAGTAGCGTGGGGTGTGGGGAAGCTCCCCCTGCCTACACCCTTCATGTTGCATGTCACCGTTGGGAACTTCCATTGGAACTGTTTTGATGTTTTGGTGTTTTGATGTTGTCTGTTCAATGTTATGCAGTTCGAGATTTTGGACTTTCGATTATGTGATATAAACCCCTCTTATACTGTTATTTTATTAAACATCTCTGCTTATTGCACTATGGTATCTGATCCATCTGTACAGCTCAACTTTATAACACTATATGGTATTCTGCTGTATGTATTAATCTTTTATAGGTTTTACTATATTGAACTACACTAAACAGTACTACACTGTAGAGCAACATATTGTCCTATATTGTACAGAGTGGCACTATACTATACTGCTCTATAACAGTTTTCAATGTCCCCTTATATCACACAGCTAATGTATTGTGCAATATTATGCTGAGTTATACTATTTTTGTACTGTTTGAACCTTTTTATTGTCACTTTATGCATCATATAGCCTCCCTTATAGATAAATTTGAAGACATAAAATTCTATAACACCACGTAACATATACCACCTGGCATTTGTAAACTGACCGTGGGTCCTCACACTGTCTCTGCCTCATCTTTTGTTAGCTAGCACACGGCACACCAAAGTAATATATACATGCCACATTCTTTGTGACAAATATGTGCTACTACCATAAAATAAGTCCAGATGTCAGTGGTGTAAATACTTATTACAACTGGAGGCAAATCTCTCACAAAAAGTGGTTATCATTACTAGTGGCTACCACCACACCACATTTTCACACTGTACATACTGTATATATTAGGCCCTAGTGTCTAGTACAGCCTAAAACTTTTAAATGCTGAGGTGCTCCAAAAGTCACTTCTAAGTCCACAAAGACTTCCTACACACAGCACAGTAGACAAGTTTACCTCAGCAACACAGTAGCATCTGTTCAATGCCATATATAATGTCATTGCCAACACCACAGACAAGAGCCACCAGTCTGGTTTATCCACACCCTTCAGCCTACAACAACAGTCCACTTGCTATGCTAATGGACTTCTAGTACACCCATACATCACTCATAAGGCTGAACAAAGGCATGGCAAGAGTCAGCCTCCTCTCATATCTCAGTATCCACCATATCACCAGAGCATTCATGTCCATTCAGTGCACATATAAATATGACATGGTCATTGTTCATGAGGGTATGAATAGCTTGTGATGCACACTCTTCAATTATATGAAGAGAGATGTGATAGAGTTCTGAGTATGTCTGTCAATCTAGAAAAAAACAGGTATTGAGCTGTATCCTACCAATGCTGAGAATGATGTCAAAGTATAAGAAAAATCTGACTGACTTTAATAATTGGCTTATTTACTGGTGTAATTCTAAGAGAGCACAATGTGTGTCAGACTGGTTAGACTGGAAGTGGCATGAAGACACAATGTGTGTCAGTCTGGTTAGATTGGAGAGGGAGTAAAGGCACAATGTGTGTTGGACTGGTTAGACTGGAGGGGGCGTGAAGGCACAATGTGTATCAGACTAGTTAGACTGGAGGGGGCATGAAGGCACAATGTGTGTTGGACTGGTTAGACTGGAGGAGGCATGAAGGCACTGTATATGTCAAGCTGTTTAGACTGGATGGAGCTTGAAGACAGCGCCACTTGTTTCACCAAGGATGGTCTGTACCTGCCTCATCAGAGCATCTGCATACTGGCTAAGACTTTTTCTACTACCAGTGTCTTTTTAAGTAATGTCAGTCTACTTAGGCTATGAGCCTAGTAAACACAATTTCAAATCTGTCAGACATTAATGTATTAATGCTCTCTGCAGGGAACCTAAATAATACAATCCTCTCCTATGAGCCTTTCCTAACACTAGAAAATGTGAATATTTGCACTGTGAGTCAAACCTGGTTCCAGAACAGTAACGCTACTCCATCCTTACCTGGTATCTCTGCTTACCTCTCATTTAGGACTGCAAGTATAAATAGCAGTAACACTGGTGGTGGCATATCTGTCTTTATCTGAAGCTTTGAGACCTCCAGACTAATTGACCAGCACAAGGATCTTGAACTCATCCATTTCTTAATAGTGAAGACATCATACCACATCCCATGCTTCTATTGAACTGCATTATGAAGCATCTCTTACAAAACTAAAGTCCCTAGCCATTAAACACCGTCTTTCTACAAGACTTTAACTACCATTCCATAAACTGTCACACCTACAAACTGCAAAAAAATTTGCTCATTGCTTCCCTGACTTTATCATCACAAGCTTCCTCTGTTAAATAGTATAATGTCCAACTACAGGCACTGGTATGCTCAAACTTGTCCTCACAAGCACAGCCCCTGTATGCTTCTCTGTCAAACCCTAACTGGTCAGACCACATTAGATCAGATTACTGCAGTATTTAATTCACCATACAGTCTCAATGCAGGTAAAAAAACAATCCAACCATCTTTAGAGACTTTTCCAAAGCCGATTTGCTTGTACCTGTTGATGACTTGAGATGGTTCAGATGTCCACAACTCCTCAGTGGCACAAAACCAAAAACTATCGCGTACACGCACACGCTTGGGAATTCATGAAAGGCTCTAGCATGAGCAGCTCATGTTAGTGACACTCTCAGCTGAGATTCAAGAGCAAGCTAGCTATGACAAGGTAAGACCTCATTGCTGTCTAAGTTACATGTTTCCTGAATCGCAGTTACTCCTGTGATGTGTAGATCATGGCTCATGTATGCAGTTGATTCCTCCTTCCAGTCACTCTCACACACACATGTACACACATGTGAACATACACACACTACAGTCCCTGTACCTGTCCCTACCCTCCTATGGTTCCTCTCACCTTTGAAATACTTTAGTGCCATTATGACACATATGTATTAGACCCTTTTGTCTAGTGCATCCCCCACCCCAATCTCTGTTACACTATCAGTGCCATTATGACACTTTAAAGAGTTATCCTTGGTGCTTTAGCACTTCCCCCCACTCCATCACCCTTATAAAACATGGGTCATTACTGCACTTATCCCCATTAAGCTGGTCTGTGCCTTAGTGCACTTTATGGAGTAATCCCTGGTGTCTAATGTATTCCCCCTCCTCAATCCCTGTTTTAATGCTGTGCCAGTACATTATTATATCCCTCCACCCATAGTCCTTCTAGTAGCAGTGGTGATGGTATAGCATCTGCCTGATGGTCCCACCCCCACCCGAAGCCCACAGTAATATTGGTGCCAACATGGCCCTGTCTCCTTCACCACCCCTGTTTCCCATAGTAAAGTTAGTGCAGGTATGTGGTTTCTGTATCCCCAAACATTTGTTCCCCATAGTAAAGTTGGTGCAGGTATGGTACTGTATCCCCCACCACCCCTGTCCCTGTGGTAATGTTGGTGTCAGTACAGCACTGTATCCCCCAAAACCTTGTACCCCATAGTAAAGTTGGTGCAGGTATGGTACTGTATCCTCCCAACACCCAAGCCTCTGTAGTAATGTCGGTGCAATACAGCACTTTGTTCCTTTCTCCCTGGTGTCCAGTGGTTCTCTGCACCCACCTGAATCCTACAGTGATACTGGTGCTGGTATGGCACTGTATCCCCCAACCCTGTTGCTTGTAGTAACATTGCTGCTGATACAGTACAGCACAGAAATTCTCCATGATAAACCAGTCTTCACACTGATGCTTACCATCACATATCACCCTCTCCTTAACTCTTTTGTGTTCCTACATTCACAATAGGATAACAGATTAAGCAATCAGAATCAGGAAGTTACATTTTATACTCATAACTCCCCCTTTTATAGTGTTACTTATAATAATTACTGCAATTTTAAAGCTACATAAGTACACCATTTGCTTCTCCTGTACTCATGACAGCTCACTATTCTTCAGAACAAAAGCAATTAACAAGGTCATGGCTAAAAATGGACATCTGTGATTCAGTCCACCTAAATAAATAAAATTAAATAAATTAAAGTAAAATACACAACATCAGTACTATGTGCCTTAATTTGTAAATAGCCCTAAACAGTCATCTGCAAGTATATAGTGGTTCTCAGGGCCAACTCTTCTTTGAAGCCTAAGGAGGTCTTGTCTCTTCCATTTAAAATATTCAACTTGTGTTATATCCTAATCCACACAACAACAGGGAAATCATGCTCATTCACAGACAGTTGAGAAATTATACTAATCAGACAAAGGACTCTTTATCTGTCTGAATCAAAATGGCTAGAAAATTATATCACCTTATGTTGAGAGTACCAGTTCAGCATGGTAAGGGTCTAGCTGACCAGGTAAAGCCATACAGTACAAAGCCAGCTGCCATCTCTGTAACCTTATTCAAAAAAGGATATTTGTCAGGCAGCCACTTGAACTTTTCTTCTACCTTCTTTAAGCATTACTAACTAGGGTAAAAAACAAAGCTTGGTCTCTTCTTGTACCTCATAGGAACTAGAGGAGTTTAATTACTTATGAACTCTGAGCGCAGGTGGCCACCAGTATCTTTATTTAAGACAAAAGGTTTTCTTCAGAAAGATTACCTGAGAAACCTCTGCCACAGAACAGAGTGCTCTGTCATTAAAGCAATATTCACGTATTTATAGTGCTTGTATTTTTCTTTGTTTGACTGCAGTGTTTTATTTTATTATTGTGTGTTATTTTGTTTAATTTCCCCCTAAATATTAATACCTGTAAGTTATGGAAGAAAACAAAGCTTGTCTTTTTTGATGAGTTATAAAACTGCAAAACCGCAATGTTAAAGCAGTTACTTAAATGTTTACTCCAAATCATAGGGAGGCTATTTACATACAATATGTACATAACATAAATACATTAACATGTCACAAGTTCTTCATATGTACTTAACCTGAATGTCAGTAGCATGTAATTTACATTACAAATCTGATATTGAAAGCTATTTTTAGTACAGCTGTAACAAATGTCATTGACAATACAGCTGTACACTTGCTAAGTTTATGTCAGCTTTTATTAAACAGTTGGTACACCCACTATATAAACAGCCTCACAACTATTGTGGTTGAGAACAAGAAAACAAAGCCAATGTAATTTCTGATAAATGATGTCTTAATCTGGAATACTTAATTACTGGCTTACAAATGTCACTTCCCTCATATGCCAATGAACATACATATAAAGCATTCTTTGGTTTAAAAAATCAAGCTCTTTGTGTTTAATTAAAATGCTGAACTCATTTGTTTAATTCTACAGTTGCCTAGTGGGAAAAGTACCAAGCACATATAAAGGTATATCCATTAAAAACATATTAAATAATATAAAATATTACTTTTCAGTTAATAAGCACAAGGTCATAAGACAACATAAAAATGAAATATAGTTAAACAAAAACTTTGTAAAAAGAAAACAAGTTTGTATAATGGATACTTTATATAATACACTGTTATTTTATATACAGCACAACTATTACAGAATATCATGCAAACATATCATGGAGTTACTCTATAGGTGGAAAGCTGTATGGTTAATGGCTTAACATTTTTTCTGTTTTCAAAAGCTGAGACAAAACATATGTTGGATAAACATCAGCAGAATACAAACACAACCTCACAAAATGTCAGCTTACAAAAATAAATTATACAAATTTGTATTTGATTATCAGTGTATATTTTATTCAGGAAACAACACAGTGCTTTCTACAGATAAAATGATCTCAACAACATATTTTATATGTATATTAAAAAAGCAAGGGGCAATTAAAAGAAATCAAGCAAGTAAAAAAGTCAATATTTCATAGCATGAAATGGTAAACTGTTCAGTAATGAAACCCATGAACATATGTTCATAGGTTCATAGGTAGGTACTAGGCTATCGGCCCAAGGGCCTAAGTAAGCCTACCCAACAAGGTTCCCTGGCTTACGCCACCCAAGAAAGTTAATTTCCTGTGCCCCTATCGAGCAGAGCCACAGAAGTGATCCCCGGGGTGTATTTATTATTTCCCATCCCCTCATCAAGATTTTTCTTGAAGAGTGCTAATGAGAAACATCACTTGACATAGATGGGTAGCTTGTTCCAGAGTATAGGAAGTCTCTGGGACAGGAATCTATCCCTCCAACATGTCCTGTTTATTGTGGTGGCAAGGTTTAGGTCCCTAGAGCATGTAGCTCAGAGGGGTTGGGATTTTTTTAGGTGTAGCATGTCCAACAGCCCTGTGTTTGACATAGCTTTATATGTTAGGCAGAGATCTCCTCCGAGTAGGCAATATGCTACACAGTATAGCTGGAGTTTTTTGAGACAGTCTGTGTAGGGCATCTGTTTGAGGCCAGTAATCCCCTTTGTGAGGTTCTTCTGTGGCCTTTCCAGCTGCTGCAGATGTCTTGTGAGGTGCATTCCAAAAGGGGTGTTGTACTCTATAATGGGTCTAATGAGTGCCGAGTAGGGAGGAACAATAACCTCTTGTTTCCTGGATGAGAACCCTTTTGTGATGAGGTGTGCCACACAGAAGGATTTCCTGACTACTGTGACGATGTGATTATCAAAGGAGAGACTACTGTCCACCTCGGTCCCATGGTCTCTTATCACACATTCGGTGTTAAGTAGACTGCCGTTTATGTGGTAGTTCATGGGTACAGAGTTTTTACCAAATGGGATGACAATGCACTTTTTGACATTGAGCTTGAGGCCATGCCACTGACACCAGGCATCTATCTCAGTGAGGCCCTTTTGTAGGATGTCTACATCATTTGGGGACTTGACTATGGCTCCTAGTTTGCAGTCATCTGTGAATTTATCAGCCAGAGGCCTTCTGTGTTAGCCTGTACTTCAGAGAAGTAGATAGCAAACAGGAGAGGTCCCATGTCTGAACCCTGTGGTACTCCACTTGTCACTGGTTTGAAGTCAGAATTGGAGATGCAACTATTACAGTGTGGGTTCTGTCAGTGAGCCAGTTGGCAAACGATCTTGTGACGTAGGGATTTATACCTAGTTTAGTGAGTTTAGCTATAATTCCAGAAAGGGGAATGGGGTCAAAAGCCTTGACGAGGTCAAGGTAGGCTGTGTGAACCACCTTACTGGTCACTCATGTTGGTAATGATTAGGTCCAGGATATTGTTGCCCCTGGTGAGGGTGTGGATAAGTTGATCCAGAGCATTGGAATTTATGAATTCCAGAAAGCGTTGAGCGAAGGAGTTGATACATGAGTAGCTTTCCCAGTTAATGGTGGGGTAGTTGAAATCGCCCATTATTAGTGTGTTTGGTTGAACCCTAATATTTTCCAGTATATCAAGAAAAGAGGAGTGGGAATCCTGGGGCATGGTGGAAGATCTGTAGCAAGCTACAATTTGGATTGCAGTTTTGCCCAGAGTTAGTAGCACTTGGATAACCTTGGATGCATTATGCTGCGCAACTAGCCTGGAGGTGTGGCTATCCTTAATGAATATGGACATACCTCCGCTTTTGGTGCTCTGGTCCAGGTTAGATGGCCGAAAAGTGTGGTATGAGTTATAGCCTGGTAATGCTTTAATATATTGAGTAGGATGTATTCAGAAAGATTGTACCACAGTGCAGACCTAAATATCAGAGATGTCATACCATGGTTTGACCAAATGCTACTTAACAACATATTGGGGCCAATGCAGTGCCAGTATTCTGTGAAAACAGCTTTACTGTAAATTGGAAAGTCTGGTTACTAGCAGCAGTCGAACTGTTAAACTGCAGTGCAATGGACATTCTATGGATGGTCACATGACCAAAGTGCCAAGAACAGGAAGGTAGCAGGTCAAGGCTATGCAAGTTCACATGCACAACAAAGTGCCTCGTAGGTGCAACATAAATGGGAAGGAAAGGATGAGATAAAAGGACAGGGTATGAGCAAGCAGAGGAACATTTACAAGGGTAACCGTAAGTAAGGACATGTGGGGGAGGAAGGCATTTCCCCGGGGGGGGGGGGGGTCACCTGCCAATTTTACTTTTTTTTTTTTTTTGAGAACAAGGGTAGATGAGCAAGGTTGCTAGGAGTTGGTGTGACAATAAGGAAAGGAGAGGAGTACAGGCAGAGAAAAGATCAGGGCCATCCATTTGTGAGATTCAATCAGACAAATACTAGGAGGCACTTCATGGTCCCAATGTGGACGTCCAGTTGTCAGCGCACATCAAAGGCAACCAGTCACTGCAACTAATGCCAGGTGGCTAAGAGAATCCCCATTGAGCCACTCTTGCAGAAAGAGGAATCTCACACCCCCCCCTCCTGTGAGATGGTTATGGAAGCCACCAGCAAGTCCTAAAGGTTGTCTTCAGAAGGGTAAGCTTCATTTCCCTGCTGAGAAGTAAGCCTGGTGACCACTGGCAATGCAATATCAATTGCATCAGTTTAAGCATCTCTAGGAGGTTGCCATCAATCTACATCCTGCTGTACTGATGAACCTGTAAATGGTGCAGACAAAAACATTCGCAGAACAAATACAATTTTAATTGCATATGACAAATATGGACATAGTATGGCCACCCTTTTGCCTAGATAGTCCTTCAGATGCAGAGACTATTCTGTCCTAATTGACCCTGAAAACAGCAGGCAAGACAACTAACAAATAATAGTCAGAAATACAAAAGACAAAAAGTTATATGCAATTCTTTCCACAAAATATTGGCACACTCTCCCTCACCTCTGCCTCTAATTGGCACAGCAGGTCAGGCTGGGAACTCCACAGGCTGCTCTGCTAAACAGAGTGGGTTACCTGAGGCATCATGCACTGTCCTGGCACTCGGGTCTCAGGTATGAACATTATATAATGGGCCACCACAATGGCCCAGCAGGCACTCCTGATAGCTCCTGAGCAGCAAATACAAAAAGATCTTAGATTCCTGAAATTGCTGGCTGCACCTGGCCGGAGACATATTGAACTCAGTGCCTGAAGAAGGCATGCCTATGTTATATGTCTTAATGAAGAGTTAACTGGTAGTCCCAAGTGCATGGCTGCACATTAGGAACACCAATTGACATACCTTTTGGAAAGCAGTAGTGGGTGTCCAAAAGTATCTCTGGTGCAGAGCTGCAAGCTTCAGGCTTTGCAGTGCTTGTGCATGGGAATATTATGTACATATGATGTAAATAAAGGACTTGGCAACACTGAGTATGATAGGCTTCCTCAGTGTCATAGCACGTGTGACAGCACGATGGGTTATTGTAGCAATTCAGAGAATATTGCACTGCTACCACATTGGCATAACTATCTCCTTACAGGGCCCTTTGTATCTTGATAAAAAGTGCTATCACCATATTCCTCAGACCACATTAAGACATTAAGACAAGCAAGTCAAGACTAGGAGTTCAGTGAAGAAGACTTTATACTACACTATATACATAGCGAAAGAAAGCAAGGCAGCTGGTAATGTACCTCTGCTCTGCATTTAACAAACAGTAGACTGGGTGAGGTAACATAGCACAAGGCAAGGGGGGTTCACTATAACAGAGAACATTGCAGATGGGTTTGATGTGCTACTGTCCTGCTGGGGAAATACAGCACAAGGGTATTACAGATAAATGCCCTGTAGGGAATGTCACATTATGGTCTACTCCCACAGACAAAAAGACATGCAGTAATGGAAACAATGGCTCCTGTGCATAGGTAAAGGCATGGCCACATATATAGAGGGTGGTGACAGACACAAGATCAAGATACGAGCACCATTTCTGGGCATCAACATACAAACACACACACATACACACACACACACACACACACACACACACACACACACACACACACACACACACACACACACACACACACACAAAAAACATAGATATACACATTTTGTCATAGACCGAAGAGAATAGAAACAACCTGGAAAGTTCACTGCAAGTGAAATGGAGGTGTTACTGAAATCCCTACAAACACATGACATGTATATTCATGAAAAAACAATGCTTTCTGAACCCTAGTTTGGCAGGGAGTAGTGCAGTGCATCAGTGCTGTGAGTAGCCATAACAGGACAGAAATACAAATGCATCACAGGGTAACGAATGCAATACTGTAATCCAAGACCAAGGCACAATAAATCGCCAGGACAGGACCGCCACAAGAGGAGGATCACCTACATAGAAATGGCTCACAGAGGCAGAAAGAGTTCCTGGTAACTCCATTCAGAGTAATTGAGTGAATCCTCATACCCAGTAGTGATTTAGATGTGGCAGCTGGGCTGGTGACAAATGTCTGAGAGTCTGTAGGGGACGTACCAGGGTAGTAATAGCATGAACATTTCAAGTTGTACACCAATCCGTGTGTGAGAAGGAGGTTATACAACACAACACTTGTGCATATTTGTTCTTTAGGTACACAGGGGCTGCACCTGCAATAAAGTGCACCAAAAAGTATCTATGTGCCTATATACCCAGGACCCTACCCAGTTCAACTCTGATAAGGGCAGATCATGCCTCCTAAACATGGTGGACTTCTTTGAGACAGTTACCAAGGCTATAGACGAGGGAAAGGTGGTCCACACAGCCTACCTAGACCTCACAAAGGCCTTCAACACCATTCTCCATTCTGGTATTATAGACAAGCTCACCAGCCTGAACATAAACCCCTACATCACAAGATGGGTTGCCAACTGGCTCACGGACAGAACCCACATGGTATGAGTTGCACCAGCTAGGTCTGACTCTAAAGCGGTTACAAGTGGCATTCCTCAGGGCTCAGTCCTAGGAACCCTCCTGTTTGGCATATACTTCTCAGAGTACAGGCAAGCAGCACAGGAGGACTATGGCTGACCAAGTTCGCAGATGACTGCAAAATAGTGGCTATAATTGACTCTCCGGCTGACACAGACATCCTCCAAAAGGGTCTCACTGAGACAGATACCTGGTGTCAAAGCCATGGCCTCAAGCTAAATGCCAAAAAGTGCATAGTCATCCCCTTTGGAAAAAACAAAATACCCACAAACTACCACATAGGTGGTAGCCCCCTAAATATGGAAAACGCAATAAGGGATCTGGGGAACCAAGTAGACAGTAATCTCTCCTTTACTAATCACATTGGCAAAGTGGTTAGAAAATACTTCGATGTGGTCCACCTAATCACAAAAGGGTTTGCATCCAGATCAAAAGAGGTAATTGTGCCCCTCTATGGATCACTCATCAGACCCATCATAGAGTACAATGCCCCATTTGGGATGTACCTTACACGACACCTGCAACAGCTGGAAAGACCACAGAAGTACCTCACCAAGAGGATCACTGGCCTAAAACAGATGTCCTATGCAGCTCGACTGAAGAAACTCCAGCTGTACTTGGTTGCATACCACCTACTCAGAGGTGATCTCTGCCTGACATACAAGGCCATGTCCTACCCAGAATTGATGGACATGCTCCACCTAAAGAAAACCATATCCCCTCGAGCCACATGCTCTAGGGATCTAAACCTCACCGCAACAATAAATAGGACATGCTGGAGGGATAGATTTCTGTCCCAGAGACTTCCCATGCTCTGGAACAAGATTCCAATCTACATTAGGCAGAGCTCCTCGCTAACACTCTTCAAGAGAATCCTTGACGAGTGGATGGGAAACAGAAAGTTTACCCCGGGGATCACTTCAATGGATCTGCTGGACAGAAGCACAGGGAACTAATCTAAGGAGGCGATGAAAGCCAATACATTCCGGCTAGGCTTATAAATGCCTTCAGGCAAATAACCTAGTACCTACCTATGAACCTATACGTAATTCATATATGTGGCCAGTATCAGTGAGTGTCATAGGCTGGAGGAATGACACGTATGTACCAGCATTGAGATAGGTGTGTTATCTTTATGCTTTCTCAGTTTGCATTGCTGGATGGTGCAGAATAACAGGACAGCACATGCCTAAGGTGAGGGGGGCACCTGTAGCTGCCAATGACGGCAGTGAGTGCATGGAACAGTCAGATGACACAGTGGCACTGGCATCAGTGCTAACATTGGAGAGCCTGTGGAACGTCACCATGTACAAAATTTTGGTAGAGGCTGCACATCTGCCAAAAGTGGGAATCAGGGAACAGTACCAGGGTGCATCTGACATACCAAATACTCATCTTGGTAAGTGTCCTATTCTTTCCAATCCCTATTCCCAGACTACTACATCCTAGTTCTCATCTGTGCCTTACTATTTGTGTGTAGTGACTGTTGGCTGCAGCTTCTATCTGCTACTGATGGCGGATGTAGCATTGTGAACTGCCAGTCTCAGCTATGTATTTCTCAGCTGTAGCTGACTGATTACAGGCTTGCTACTTTGTATCCTTGTCATGATATCGTTATATACCTTGATGCATTTATATTACTTTACCTCATTGTATTATTACTAAGGCATCCAAGCCTGCTGTTGATGCCTCAAATACTTTGGTGTTGTGGCACCTGTACCTTCTGTACCTGTTGTTTATTATAGCATTTCACCTGTCGTATTATCAACATTCCAGAACCTAGTGAAATTTTGCCTACTGTATTAACCATCACATGACTTCTTTGAGACAGTTGTGTCTGAGTCTTCAGGATTATTGTGCTGTGACCTCCACCTGTGATACTAGTTTGTATCTGCATTAATAACTATATTGTAATATTTTTACCTGTTGCTCAGGTACTCTTATACGGGTGTGTATCACAACATCAAACGTGCAAAATCTCGAATGGCAAAACATCGAAAACACATCAAAGAGCAGAACATCGAAATAGGGTAGAAATGACTAGGAGGTGTGTAGGTGAGGAAAACTTGCTGCATGCAGGGGGGCAAGACCCCCTGCAGCCCCTACACCCCCTGCCACTTAAATATGCCACTTCGGAGATTGCAGTTCAGTCCACTGCAATGCGGAAATGGAGATTTCTGTTTCCTACACTGTAGCGCGATCTCGGAGTTGGTATATTTAAGTAGCAGATGGTGTGGGTAAGCCCCCCTGCCTACACCCTTCATGCTGCATGTCACTGTTGGGAGCTTCCATTGGAACTATTCTGATGTTTTAGTGTTTTGATGTACTGCAGTGGTGGTGCTGCGGTAGCGTTGTCACCTCATAGCAAGATGTTGTCCCGTTTGATTCTCAGCTAAAGCGTCTTCTATGTGGAGGCATACGTAAATGGGGCGTGCCTTCATTGAAGGTTGTGCATCAGGGCTGGTAACCCGGTACATAAAAATCCACTACCAATCATTAGCAGACCGGAGTTCCGTTGTGGCAACCCCTAACCGGGAAAAAGCCGAAAGACACAAACAAAGTGTTTCGATGTTGTCTGTTAGATGTTATGCTGTTTGAGATTTTGCACTTTCAATTATGTGATATAAACCCCTCTTATACTGCTATTTGATTAAACATCTCTGCTTATTGCACTATGGTATCTGATCCATCTGTACAGCTCAACTTTATAACACTATATGGTATTGTGCTGTATGTATTAATCTTTTCTGTGTTTTACTGTATTGAACTAGACTGAACAGTCCTACACTGTACAGCAACATATTGTCCTATATTGTACAGAGTGGGATTATACTATAATGCTCTATAACATTTTTCAGTGTCCCCTTATATATCACACAGCTAATGTATTGTGCAATATTATGCTGAGTTATACTATTTTTGTACTGTTTGAACTTTTTATTGTTTCTTTATGGATCATATAGCCCCCCTTATAGATAAATTTGAAGACATAAAATTCTATAACACCACGTAACATATACCACCTGGCATTTGTAGACTGACCGTCAGTCCTCACACTGTCTCTGCCTCATCTTTTGTTAGCTAGCACAAGGCACACCAAACTAATATATACACTGCCACATGCTTTGTGTACTACTACCATAAAATAAGTCCAGATGTCAGTGGTGTAAATACTTATTACAACAGGAGACAAATCTCTCACAAAAAGTGGTTATCATTACTAGTGGCTACCACCACACCACACTTTCACACTGTACATACTGTATGTATTAGACCCTAGTGTCTAGTGCAGCCTAAAACCTTTATATGCTGAAGTGCTCCAAAAGTCACTTCTAAATCCACAACGACTTCCTACACATAGCACCGTAGACAAGTATACCTCAGCAACACAGTAGCATCTGTTCAATGCCATATATAACATCAATGCGAACACCACAGACAAGAGCCACCAGTCTGGTTTATCCACACCCTTCAGCCTACAACAACAGTCCACTTGCTATGCTAACGGACTTCTAGTACACCCATACATCACTCATAAGGCTGAACAAAGGCATGGTAAGTGTCAGCCTCCTCTCATATCTCAGTATCCACCATATCACCAGAGCATTCAAGTCCATTCAGTGCACATATAAATATGACATGGTCATTGTTCATGAGGGTATGAATAGCTTGTGATGCACACTCTTCAATTATATGAAGAGAGATGTGATATAGTTCTAAGTATGTATGTCAATCTAGAAAGAAACAGGTCTTGAGCAATATCCTATCAATGCTGAGAATGATGTCAAAGTGTAAGACAAATCTGACTGACTTTAATAACTGGCTTATTTACTGGTGTAATTCTAAGAGAGCACAATGTGTGTCAGACTGGTTAGACTGGAAGTGGCATGAAGACACAATGTGTGTCAGTCTGGTTAGATTGGTGAGGGAATAAAGGCATGATGTGTGCAAGACTGGTTAGATTGGAGGGGGAGTGAAAGCACAATGTGTGTTGGAATGGTTAGACTGGAGGGGGCATGAAGGCACAATGTGTATCAGACTAGTTAGACTGGTGGGGGCATGAAGGCACAATGTGTGTTGGACTGGTTAGACTGGAGGGGCCGTGAAGGCACTGTATATGTCAAAATGTTTAGACTGCAGGGGGCTTGAATTTAGCTCCACTTGTTTCACCAAGGATGATCTGTACCTATCTCATCATGGCGTCTGCATACTGGCTAAGATGTTTATTACCATTAGTGTCTTTTTAGGCAATATAGATCTACTTAGGCTATATGCCTAGTAAACACAAATTCAAATCTGTCAGATATTAATGTATTAATGCTTTGTGCAGGGAATCTAAATAATAAAATCCTCTCCTATGAGCCTTTCCTAACACTAGAAAATGTGAATATGTGCACTGTGAGTCGAACTTGGTTCCAGAACAGTAACACCACTCCATCCTTACCTGGTATCTCTGCCCACCTCTCATTTATGACTCCAAGTGTAAATAACAGTAACACTGGTGGTTGCATATCTGTCTTTATCTGAAGCTTCATCACCTCCAGACTAATTGACCAGCACAAGGATCTTGAACTCATCCATTTCTTAATAGTGAAGACATCATACCACATCCCATGCTTCTATTGAACTGCATTATGAAGCATCTCTTGCAAAACTAAAGTCCCTAGCCATTAAACACCGTCTTTCTACAAGACTTTAACTACCCTTCCATAAACTGTCACACCTACAAACTGCCAACAAATTTGCTCATTGCTTCCCTGACTTTATCATCTCAAGCTTCCTCTGTTAAATAGTATAATCTCCAACTACAGGCACTGGTATGCTCAAACTTGTCCTCACAAGCACAGCCCCTGTATGCTTCTCTGTCAAAACCTAACTGGTCAGACCACATTACACCAGATTACTGCAGTATTTAATTCACCATACAGTCCCAATACAGGTCAAAAAACAATCAAACCATCTTTAGAGACTTTTCCAAAGCCGATTTGCGTGTACCTGTTGATGACTTGAGATGGTTCAAAAGTCCACAACTCCTCAGTGGCACAAAACCAAAGACTATCACATACACGCACCCACTTGGGAATTCATGAAAGGCTCTAGCATGAGCAGCACATGTTAGTGACACTCCCAGCTGAGATTCAAGAGCAAGCTAGCCATGACAAGGTAAGACCTCATTGCTGTCTAAGTTACACGTTTCCTGAATTGCAGCTACTATTGTGATGTGTAGATCATGGCTCATGTATGCAGTTGATTGCTCCCTCCAGTCACTCTCACACACACATGTACACATGTGTGAACATACACACACTACAGTTCCACTACAGTCCCTGTACCTGTCCCTACCATCCTATGGTTCCTCCCACCTTTGAAATACTTTAGTGGCATTATGACACATATGTATTAGACCCTTTTGTCTAATGCATCCCCCACCCCAATCTCTGTTATATTATCAGTGCCATTATGACACTTTAAAGAGTTATCCCTGGTGCTTTATCACTTCCACCCACCCCCATCACCCTTATAAAACACGGGTCATTACTGCACTTATCCCCATTAAGCTGGTCTGTGCCTTAATGCACTTTATGGAGTAATCCCTGGTGTCTACTGTATTCCCCCTCCTCAATCCCATTACTATACCCCTCCATCCATAGTCCTTCTAGTAGCACTGGTGATGGTATAGCATCTGTCTGATGTCCCCCCCACCTGAAGCTCACAGTAATATTGGTGCTAACATGGCACTGTAGCTCCCAAACCTGTTTTCCATACTAAAGTTGGTGCAGGTATGGTACTGTATTCCCAAACCTTTGTTCCCCATAGTAAAGTTGGTGCAGGTATGGTACTGTATCCCCCACCACCCCTGTCCCTGTGGTAATGTTGGTGCCAGTACAGCACTGTATCCCCCAAAACCTTGTACCCCATAGTAAAGTTGGTGCAGGTATGGTACTGTATCCTCCCAACACCCAAGCCTCTGTAGTAATGTCGGTGCAATACAGCACTTTGTTCCTTTCTCCCTGGTGTCCAGTGGTTCTCTGCACCCACCTGAACCCTACAGTGATACTGGTGCTGGTATGGCACTGTATCCCCCAACCCTGTTGCTTGTAGTAACATTGCTGCTGATACAATACAGCACAGAAATTCTCCATGATAAACCAGTCTTCACACTGATGCTTACCATCACATATCACCCTCTCCTTAACTCTTTTGTGTTCCTACATTCACAATAGGATAACAGATTAAGCAATCAGAATCAGGAAGTTACATTTTATACTCATAACTCCCCCTTTTATAGTGTTACTTATAATAATTACTGCAATTTTAAAGCTACATAAGTACACCATTTGCTTCTCCTGTACTTATGACAGCTCACTATTCTTCAGAACAAAAGCAATTAACAAGGTCATGGCTAAAAATGGACATCTGTGATTCAGTCCACCTAAATAAATAAATAAAATTAAATAAATTAAAGTAAAATACACAACATCAGTACTATGTGCCTTAATTTGTAAATAGCCCTAAACAGTCATCTGCAAGTATATAGTGGTTCTCAGGGCCAACTCTTCTTTGAAGCCTAAGGAGGTCTTGTCTCTTCCATTTAAAATATTCAACTTGTGTTATATCCTAATCCACACAACAACAGGGAAATCATGCTCATTCACAGACAGTTGAGAAATTATACTAATCAGACAAAGGACTCTTTATCTGTCTGAATCAAAATGGCTAGAAAATTATATCACCTTATGTTGAGAGTATCACTTCAGCATGGTAAGGGTCTAGCTGACCAGGTAAAGCCATACAGTACAAAGCCAGCTGCCATCTCTGTAACCTTATTCAAAAAAGGATATTTGTCAGGCAGCCACTTGCACTTTTCTTCTACCTTCTTTAAGCATTATTAACTAGGGTAAAAAGCAAAGCTTGGTCTCTTCTAGTACCTCATAGGAACTAGAGGAGTTTAATTACTTATGAACTCTGAGCGCAGGTGGCCACCACTATCTTTATTTAAGACAAAAGGTTTTCTTCAGAAAGATGACCTGAGAAACCTCTGCCACAGAACAGAGTGCTCTGTCATTAAAGCAATATTCATGTATTTATAGTGCTTGTATTGTTTTTTGTTTGGCTGCAGTGTTTTATTTTATTATTGTGTGTTATTTTGTTTAATTTCCCCCTAAATATTAATACCTCTAAGTTATGGAAGAAAACAAAGCTTGTCTTCTTTGATGAGTTATAAAACTTAGAGGAGGTTAATTACCTGTGAACTGTAATAAGAAATGGACAGTAGTCTCTCCTTTGATAATCACATTGCTACAGTAATCAGGAAACCTTCTACATGGCACACCTCATCACAAAAGGTTTCTCATCCAGGAAAAAAGAGGTCATTGTTCCCCTCTACTCGTCACTTATTAAACCTCATTATAGAATACAGCGCCCCTTTTGGTATGTACCTAACAAGACATCTACAACTACTGGAAAGGCCACAGAAATACCTCACAAAGAGTACTACTGGCCTCAATCAGATGCCCTATGCAGACAGTCTCCAAAAACTCCAGATTTACTCTGTCACATATCACCTACTCAGAGGCGATCTCTGCCTAACATGCAAAGCTATGTCAAACCCAGAGCTGCTGGACATGCTCCACTTAAAGAAATCCCAATCAATCCGAGCTACATGCTCTAGGGACCTAAACCTTGTCACCACAATAAACAGAACATGCTGGAGGGATAGATTCCTATCCCAGAGACTTCCCATACTCTGGAACAAACTACCTATCTATATCAAACAAAGCTCCTCATTAGCACTCTTCAAGAAAAATCTTGATGATCGGATGGGAGATAGGAAATTCACCCTGGGGATCACTTCTGTGGCTCTGCTCGACAGGGGCACAGGAAAATAATTTTCTCTGGTGGCGAAAGCAAGGGTACCTTTTTGGCTAGGCTTATATAGGCCCTCGGGCCAATAGCCTAGTACCTACCTATGAACCTAAGAAATGGAGGCTAACATTTTGAAAGAGAAAGGTGATGATAGAGTGAGGACATGTGTTTGACATAAACAAAGTTTATCAGGCATAGGAGCATTGTGGCAGTTTAGTTAGTGAATGCAGAATTAGGGAAGATTTCAAGAATTTGGCAATTCATTTAAATACATGCATACATACATACATGCATACATACACATATTTCAAGCATGGGCATTAATGCCATTCTAGCTTGCCAATACACCAAAACATTTGTTCCCATAACAAGTGTCCAGGCTGTTCTTAAAAATATCTAAACTAGTACTTGCTTTAATGTAATTTGGTTGTCTGTTCCATGCATCAGCTACTCTGTCAGAGAACCAATTGGTACACTTCTCATTCCTATAGAGTCTTCTACATAGGTTGTCGTATGATTCTCTAGTACTTTTTAATAACCCCAAACATTCCCAGAGGTAGATGTCTCTAAATGTCCTATATACTTGAATAAGTTCTCCTCTTAGATATCTGTAAGAGACACTGTACAAGTTCAGATATTTTATTCTTTCATAATAATTTAAAATTTCACATCCATGGATACCCTTGGTATATTCCCGCTGTACTCTTTCCAGTTTGCTCATACTTGTTTTCTTAAACGGTTTCTATATTGTTATTCCATACTCAAGTTTGGATCTAATGTAACTAACAAACAATGACTTCATTATTTTTGATTTCCTAGACTTTATATATCTTTTTATATACTTTTTATATAACTATCATTAACCAATTGGTTGATATAATTAGAAAAACACATAGCCGAATCTACCCATATACCTAGGTCTTTAAATGAATCTACAGTTTTAATCACTGTGTGCTGTATTAAATATTCACCTTTCAATTTATGTCTCCCAAATCTCATATGCTTAGTTTTTGATGTATTTATCAGCATATTATTCTCTTTTGCCCGTATGGTCAATTTAATCAAGTTATTTTGCAGACATGCCTTATCTGTTATACATGTTAACTGGCTGACAAAGTTCGCAGATGATTGCAAGTTTGGAGTTATTATTAACTCCTCAAGTGATGTTGACATCCTACAGAAAGGCCTCACTGAGATCAACGACTGTTGTCAGAACCATGGCCTTAAGCTCAATGCCAAAAAATGTGTCGTCATCCCCTTTGAGAAAAGTCTGGTTCCCATGAATTACCACATCGATGGTAGTCCACTGAACACAGAAGGCGTTATAAGAGATCTGGAAACTCAGGTTGACAGCAACCTCTCTTTTGACCACCACATTGCCACTGTGGTCAGAAAGTCCTTCTATGTGGCACAACTCATTACTAAGGGTTTTGCATCCAGGAAGAAAGAAGTCATTGTCTCCCTCTACTCTTCCCTCATTAGGCCAATCATTGAATACATTGCCCCATTTGGCATGTACTCCACCAAGCAGAAAACAAGGCTTTGAATTTGTGTGCTGAGTTGAATGGACTGCACAGTGGATTAAAGGTTCTGTTTCTAGCCGTGGAGTCTAAGTTTTTTTTCCATTTGGCATATACTTCACTAAACACCTGCAACAACTGGAAAGGTCGCAAAAGTACCTCACAAAGAGCATCCTAGGCCTTAAACATTTGTCTTATATGGACAGACTCAAAAAAACTCCAACTATTCTCTATCTCATATCGCCTACTTAGAGGCGATCTCTGCTTGACTTACAAAGCCATGTCTGACCCAGCTCTGTTAATAATTCTACATGTAAAGAAATCACAATCCCTCCGCACCACACACTCCAGAGACCTCAACCTCATTACCACAATCAACAGAACATGCTGGAGGGACAGGTTCATAACCCAGAGACTGGCCATGCTATGGAATAGACTTCCCATACATGTCAAGCAGAGCACCTCACTGGTCCTCTTCAAGAGAAATCTTGATGAGTGGATCGGAAATAGAAAATTCACCCCAGAGATCATTCCAGTGGCATTACTAGACACAGGCACCGGGAACTAAGGTGGGGTGGCACGATGCCAGGGTAATCCTATTGGCTAGGCTTGTAAAGGCTCCAGGGCTATTAGCCTAGTACACACCTATGAAGCTATGTAATCAGTTTACCCAATTTCAAGTCATCTGCATATAGACTGTAGAACACCTCAATGAAAAAGTTAGGTCTGAAAGATACACTCTAAACAAGTAACTAGGGCACAGCCCTGTGGGACACCCTGACTGTAACCAACAATTTCACCTGTCCAGTTGCTGTATGATACTTGCCATGTCCTATTTGTAAGCCGTGCAGCTATCCATCTTATCAAGAGTACATCAGTACCTAGCTGTACTAATTTATTGATCAGTGTTTTGTGCATGACCCTGTCAAATGCTGGAGTTAAATCTATATAACTACATCACAACACAATTTTTCATTCATAGCTGTTATTATATTGTTATAGAACATTATGTTACAGGAGGTAATAGATCTGTTTTCAACATATGCATGCTGATAAATGGTTTCAAGTCCCAACCTATCCAGCTCTGACAATAACTTATCCAATATTACCTTCTCCATTACGTTTCTACAAAATGAAAGTAGACTTAAGGGTCTATATGACTCTGGGTTTGTCCTACTCCCCTTTCCCTTAAAGACAGGTTTAATAAGCGCATGTCTCCAATCTTGAGGAATCTCCCCATATTTATATGACTTAGTGAATAAAAGATATAATAGGTTCATAGGTTCATAGGTTCATACTAGGCTATCTGCCCGAGGGCATTTACAAGCCTAGCCCATCGTTTTGTGGCTTACGCCACCCCTTAAGTATGGGGAACTATACCCATTATTTTGCTGTGCCTCTGTCGAGCAGTGACACTGAGGTAATCCCTGGGGTATATTTGCGATCTCCCATCCATTGGTCAAGATTTCTCTTGAACAAGGCCAGCGAGGTGCTCTGCCTCACATATACCGGGATTTTGTTCCACAGCATAGGGAGTCTTTGGGTGATGAATCTATCCCTCCAGCACGTCCTATTAATAGCCGTGTCGAGGTTTAAGTCTCCGCCCTTGTGGCTCTGGTGGATCTAGATTTTTGAGGTGAAGCATATTCATCAAATCTGGGTTTGACATGGCCTTGTATGTTAGGCAAAGGTCACCTCTGAGCAAGCGGTGGCGACTGAATAGAGCTGGAGTTCTTTCAGTCGGGCAGCATAGGACAGATTTTTGAGACCCTTTATCCTTTTGGTGAGGAACTTTTGTGGTCTCTCCAGCTGCTGCAAGTGTCGGGTCAGATACATTCCGAATTGGGCATTGTACTCAATCATTGGTCTGATGAGTGATGAGTAAAGGGAGACCATGACCTCCCTTGATCTAGATGAGAATCCCTTCATGATAAGGTGGGCAATGTAGAAGGTCTTCCTAACTACTTTAGCTACATGGGTGTCGAATGACAGACTACAATCAACCTGGGTCCCCAAGTCCCTGATAACTTCTTCTGTGCTCAGTGGATTGCCACCTATTTGGTAGCTAGGGGTAACCTTGTTTTTCCCGAAGGGTATGACTATGCATTTTTTGGCATTTAACTTTAGGCCATGGCTCTGGCACCAGTTATCCGTTTCTGTGAGACCCTTCTGAAGGATATCTGTGTCAGATGTGTTTTCTACTATGGCTCCCAGTTTGCAGTCATCTGCAAACTTTGTCAGCCATAACCCTCCTGTGTTTGCTTGTACTTCGGAAAAGTAGATGCCAAACAAGAGTGGGCCCAGGACTGAGCCCTGTGGGACCCCACTTGTGACAGGCTTTGAGTCTGACATGGCGCCAGCAACTCTGACCCTGTGGGTTCTGTCACTCAGCCAGTTTGCAACCCATCTTGTGATGTATGGGTTAACATTTAAGCTGCTGAGTTTTTCAATGATACCCGAGTGAGGTATTGTATCGAAAGCCTTCGCCAGATCCAGGTAGGCTGTATGGACTGCCTTTCCCTCATCAATGGCTTTGGTGACTGTTTCGAAAAAGTCAACCAAGTTTAAAAGGCATGATCTGCCTTTGACAAAGCCAAACTGGGTTGGATCCAAGGTCTGCAAATTCCCTATGTCTTTATTTATGAGGTCCATTATGATCCTCTCCATGGCTTTGCAGATAAGGCTTGTCAAGCTAATAGGCCGGTAATTTCCAGGGTCGGTGGAAGCACCGCCTTTGTGAAGTGGGACTACAGTTGCAGTGCGCCACTCCCTGGGTACATATCCAGAGGTAAGACTTTGATTAAATAGCTGTCCTAGTTGTGGGTTTAATTCCTCATTGAGTTCGTGGAGCACACAGCCGGGGACACCGTCGGGTCCCATGGATGCTGTGTTTTTGCTTTGGAGAGAGCAGTTTTAACTTGGGCGTTGGAAATGTTTGGGGGCTGCAATCGTTTGGTATAGATATCTCTCCTTTTGGGGAGGGGAGAAGTTTGCACTGAAGCTGTCAGCCAGTATGTTGGCAATGTCTGTAGGATCAGTAATCTTCACATCATTTTGACTAGTTCTGAGCATATCTGGGAGTTTCCTCCCAGGTTTCTAACATAGCTAAAGAATGCCTTATGATTGTCTTTTGAGTCTTTAGCTATTTTTCTCTCAAAATTTGCTTTGGATGATTTTATGAGAGCTCTTAGTTTTTACTTATAGTGATCAAGGGTGTCTTACCTTTTAAGGATTTTGCTCTATCTTGTAGTAGCTTTCTCCTTTTGTTGTAGAGTTTGTTTATGGCTGGGGTCCACCAGAGTGGACGCTTGCCTTTGGTACAGAGAGTCTTTGTTTTGCTTGGGATTGCCTTATCCATGCAGTCCTGCAGGTGCTGGTAGAAGGCATTTGTGAGTGATTCAGCGGCTTGAGTACTGTTTTCCGCCGGCTCGGGGCCTTAAAGGAGACCACACTAGTCTTTAGAAGTGTGAAGTCGGCTTCGAGAAGTTTTTACTGTGGTCTTTTTATTTCAGGTGGGGTGGGATGAGGACCTCCAGCGAGATTAGTTTGTGGTCTGATCTCACCAGTGAGGGGTATACTTCGGTGTTGAACATTGTGCTCCCATGTTCGTGATGATGAGATCAAGTATGTTATCTCCTCTTGTGGGGATGGTGACTAGTTGTTCCATGGCATTTGAGTTTATGAATTCCAGGAACTTTTGGGCTAGGGTGTTTGGGCTTGAGTAGTGTTCCCAGTCTATATTAGGGTAATTGAAGTCACCTAGTATGATGGTGTTTGGTGATACATTTATCCCCTCTAGTGTTTTCAGGAAAGCCATGTGAGGTTCCTGAGTTTGTGAGGGTGGCCTGTAACATGCTACAATTTGTAGAGCAGTCTTGCCTATGGTTAATTGCACCTGGATGGTCTCCGATGCATCGTGCGTTTCTACCAGTCTTGAGGTGTGGGTGTCCTTGATGAATATGGATACCCCCCCTCCTTTCTTGGTATTGTCCGGATTTTGGGGCCGGAACACATGATATGAGGTAAAACCTGATAGTGCTGGGGTGCTCTCAGGAGCCTTGAACCAGGTTTCTGTCACAGCACAGACATCGATGTTCTCCATATTGAGAAGGGCCTCGAGTGCATGCATTTTGAGATTTAGACTTCTGGCATTGAGCAGCATTACCCTTAGTTTTTCCTTTTTGTGTTCTAGGGTGGTAGGTTTAGAATTTGAGCCTTGCCTAAAAGGCACTATGGGGGTGGCAAGAGCCTTTGCCAATATCCGGAATCCCAGGGTGACAGGTGCAAGCCGTCCCTTGAAGCAGCGTGGCTTGTCCAGCATGTCATCCCAGGCAGACAGACACTGGATCCCCTTTGAATGACACCAGTGGTTAAGCCAATTGTTAAAGCTGATCATCTTATCTCTGTATTGTGGCATCATTCTTGGTGAAGGTAGGATACTGCTCAAGGTCAGGGTCATACCTGCCTGGGCTACATAATCAGAGAGCTCCTCAATGTCTCTTTTCATGTAGTCCAAGGAGGTGCGTCTCAGGTCGTTCACACCAGCATGGACAATGACTGAGTCATATTTGTACCTGCTGTTGAGAGACCTGAGTGCTTGCGTTATGTGGCGGATTCTAGCGCCCGACAGGCAGCTTACTGTGACCTTCTCCTTACTCAGTCTGGTGGTCGGAACGTCAGTGTGTCTGACTATGGAGTCACCAATGACTAGTGTGTCTGGCATTGTGTTTGGCCTTAAGGGCTGTGACTGTTTGACACTCTGACTGTGAGGTCTATGTGTTGCAGGTGCTGTGTTCTGAGGTGGTGGTTGTTTGGGTGTCTGCTTAGGTGGCCTCTGCTGTTTTGGTAGATTTTTGTTCAGAGCCTCCGAGTATGTCTTTGTGTGTTTATGTGTATGATTTGAGGTTGTGATGGTACTATGTGAGACTGGGTCTATAGTGTGTGTGGTAACCTTCTCCTCCTGACTGGTCTTGCCAGTCCTATGTTGAGAGAGCTCAGCCTCCAGTTTGGCCGTATAGTTGCATCTCTCGCATGTATTTGTGTTTTGTGGGAGGAGGAGAGGGTTGTCTGTGTACATGAGGCAATTGTAACATTGCCTCAAAATTCCCAGGTTCACCAGCTGAGCAGGAGAGGACACTAGCAACTGATCCGTCGACATGCTAGAAGGAATAGACAAAAACTTTGAAAAGATTCCGGGGGACGTGGGTGACAGAAATGGGGGTTTGCCTTTTTGGGGTACTATCTATGGCAAGAGTGCCGTATCAAGGTAATAAGTACTGTAGGAGCAAGTGCTAGGTTTAACAGATAGAGAATAGTCTACTTGGAGTCAAGTAGAGAAGATCTTTTTAGTTATAGGATACGCTGATTAGATCAGTAGTATAGTTCAAGGAAGGTAGTTTTAAGGGAAAATTTGAAGAGTGTAATTTAGGTAGCCCTAATAGTTTAAATCTGCTTAACCGGCGCTGCCCTAGTGTGCAACAGTAGCAGCTCCGCGCAAACTCGCGCTAATATTTAAAGATATTTAAAGTAACAAACTGAGAAACAAGTGCAATATCAGAATAAATGCAGAATAAAACAGTAGCAATGTATCAGCAAACAGGCGAAAATACAGTAGCAAGATAAATAGAAGTGGAAAGCCACAAAAAAATACTTATATCAGGTAAAGTCGCTTTTTCAGCTCTCTGAAGCTTGGATTACTCTGCTGGCCACCACGAGGATCTTGTGCTGAGTAGGTACAAGCCAAAAATCTTGCGTTTAGCGTTTTTTATATCAGGGGGCTGAAAGAAGCTAGGAACTGGCCCAAAACGACCAATAAACTACAAGTTGCTGGCTGAAACCTCACAAAACTGGACCAACAGGCAGCTCAATGCTTCCCACTCCCACTGGATAGCAAAGGAACTTCCTCCTTTCCAAATTAGGTAAAGAATCAGTAACAGGAACTGCAAACAAAGTCCAGGGATCAGCAAGCTCTGAAACTGGACTAATCTAGCTTAGCAAGGCGGGAAAACAAGAGATATTTTTTTGGGTTTTTTTTTTTTTTCAAGAGACAAGCAGAACAGATACAGTAAACACTTATAAATGCTATAAATCGGCTATCACAGCCTACACAAACAATTTGCAACAGTTACAGATATTTAAAGTAACAAACTGAGAAACAAGTGCAATATCAGAATAAATGCAGAATAAAACAGTAGCAATGTATCAGCAAACAGGCGAAAATACAGTAGCAAGATAAATAGAAGTGGAAAGCCACAAAAAAATACTTATATCAGGTAAAGTCGCTTTTTCAGCTCTCTGAAGCTTGGATTACTCTGCTGGCCACCACGAGGATCTTGTGCTGAGTAGGTACAAGCCAAAAAATGCGCGTTTAGCGTTTTTTATATCAGGGGGCTGAAAGAAGCTAGGAACTGGCCCAAAACGACCAATAAACTACAAGTTGCTGGCTGAAACCTCACAAAACTGGACCAACAGGCAGCTCAATGCTTCCCACTCCCACTGGATAGCAAAGGAACTTCCTCCTTTCCAAATTAGGTAAAGAATCAGTAACAGGAACTGCAAACAAAGTCCAGGGATCAGCAAGCTCTGAAACTGGACTAATCTAGCTTAGCAAGGCGGGAAAACAAGAGATATTTTTTTGGGTTTTTTTTTTTTTCAAGAGACAAGCAGAACAGATACAGTAAACACTTATAAATGCTATAAATCGGCTATCACAGCCTACACAAACAATTTGCAACAGTTACAGATATTTAAAGTAACAAACTGAGAAACAAGTGCAATATCAGAATAAATGCAGAATAAAACAGTAGCAATGTATCAGCAAACAGGCGAAAATACAGTAGCAAGATAAATAGAAGTGGAAAGCCACAAAAAAATACTTATATCAGGTAAAGTCGCTTTTTCAGCTCTCTGAAGCTTGGATTACTCTGCTGGCCACCACGAGGATCTTGTGCTGAGTAGGTACAAGCCAAAAATGCGCGTTTAGCGTTTTTTATCAGGGGCTGAAAGAAGCTAGGAACTGGCCCAAAACGACCAATAAACTACAAGTTGCTGGCTGAAACCTCACAAAACTGGACCAACAGGCAGCTCAATGCTTCCCACTCCCACTGGATAGCAAAGGAACTTCCTCCTTTCCAAATTAGGTAAAGAATCAGTAACAGGAACTGCAAACAAAGTCCAGGGATCAGCAAGCTCTGAAACTGGACTAATCTAGCTTAGCAAGGCGGGAAAACAAGAGATATTTTTGGGTTTTGTTTTTCAAGAGACAAGCAGAACAGATACAGTAAACACTTATAAATGCTATAAATCGGCTATCACAGCCTACACAAACAATTTGCAACAGTTACAGATATTTAAAGTAACAAACTGAGAAACAAGTGCAATATCAGAATAAATGCAGAATAAAACAGTAGCAATGTATCAGCAAACAGGCG